>NC_085019.1:4956720-5094220 GCF_963692335.1 Osmerus eperlanus
GAGAGAGAGAGAGGGGGAGGGGGAGAGAGAGAGAGAGAGAGAGAGAGGGGGGGGAAGGGGAGAGAGAGAGGGAAAGAGAGAGAGAGAGGGGGGGAGGGGGGAGAGAGAGAGAGAGAGAGAGAGAGAGAGAGAGAGAGAGAGAGAGAGAGAGAGAGAGAGAGAGAGAGAGAGAGAGAGAGAGAGAGGGGGGGGGGAGAGAGAGAGAGAGGGGGGGGAGAGAGAGAGAGAGAGAGAGAGAGAGAGAGAGAGGGAGAGGGGGGGGGGGAGGGGGGGGGGGGAGAGAGAGAGAGGGAAAAGTGTGAAAAAGAGGTTGTTAAGTTGTCAGACTAGGCCTGTGTTGTGGCATGTGAACAGCTCTGGGATGTCAGACTTCACTGTGGACATTCATGAAGGGGAGTAGAGATAACACTAAGCTCCCTGACCTCTGGGTCTCTCCCCGCCTCCTCTTTTTTTCCCTCCTGCTGCTCCGCTCCTCCACTCTTTCTCCTCCTCTTTTGCTTTGCTTTGCCTTCCTTTCCTCCTCCTTCTCCTTCTCCCCCTTCTCCTCCTACTCATCCTCCTCTCAGCCATGTGCTCTCTCGGAGGGGCCCTGTCAGGGAATAACGAGGATGAGATAATGACAACAGCTGATGTCATAAAACAAGACACAGAACCTCTCGACATGAGGTTTCAATCAACCAAATACGCAGCATGTTTTACTCACAACACAACAACCTCAAGGAAGGCAAATAATGTTTCATTTTCAAGCGGCTCTGGTTCTCATAATTCTTCTCCCCTGTTGGAATGAGAAGTGGACCTTTTGTGAAAGCACAATATTTCTCCTCATATTAGCGACATGACATTTAGTCCCCTTAAACTGACAAAGATGTGCGTCCGTGATTTAAGAGCACGTCATCGAAGCGGTGGATTATCTGCAGGCAGGGGATGGAGATAATGCTAGTTTGTTGTCTTCACATGACCTGACTAATTTGCTGTGGTTTATCAGAGGTGACGGGGCAGCCTGCCTGGAAGGCAGCAGGGCCTGCTGTGTTGTCTCTCCCAGGCCAAGCTGGAGAGCCAGTGGCCCTGGAACAGCAGCCTGATAACACTCTGGGAAAGGCCTCCCACCAGACCTGATAACACGCACAGAGGATGTGGAAAGGCAGCCTCCCACCTGTAGCCCACAATAGGTACAGTGCAGCTATGCATGAAGCGCACACACATTTTACAAAAGAGAACACATGCAGTTTTGGACATTCCACAGACGGAAGAGGCCATATTTCACGAAAAAGGACATTTGTACATTGCAGTGAATCCTCTTAAGTCTGCCGGGCCACTCTCAGTACCTGGCAGCTCCCTGAACCAGGCTTACTATGTCAGACCTTGACACCAGCTCCAAACAAGGTCACCCATGTAAATCTCATATATACATTATACAGATGATCTTAAAAAATAACAAACCATAAATTCATGGGATGGTCTTCGAGGCAAGCAGGGGAGGAGGGATAGACAGAAAGTAAAATGAAAATCAAATGAGTATTTCATTTCCTTTTGAACTGGCGCAGACAAATAGAGAGGGAGGGAGGGAGAAAGCGAGGCCCATCTCGCTCTCGTGTTACATCACGGCGTGATGGCTTTAACACACGGCCCCCACTCTGCTCCCCCCTGTGGCCCACCAGTCTTGGTCTGCACACGAGACGCCCGGCTCCCAGGTAGGCAGATAATGAGGGATCATAGCGTAACAGCAAGGTGTTTAACACACTCAGAGTGGGAGAACGTCGTTTAATCACCTGCTTGCTTGAAAAGGATGGAGGGAGAGAGAGGGAGAGAGAGAGAGAGAGAGAGAGAGAGAGAGAGAGAGAGAGAGAGAGAGAGAGAGAGAGAGAGAGAGAGAGAGAGAGAGAGAGAGAGAGAGAGAGAGAGAGAGAGAGAGAGGGAGAGAGGGAGAGAGGGAGATAGAGAGAGGGAGAGAGAGAGCAAGGGGGAGAGAGAGGGAGAGAGAGAGCGAGAGAGAGAGCGAGGGGGAGAGGGAGGGAGGAGAGAGAGAGAGAGAGAGAGAGAGAGAGAGAGAGAGAGAGATAGAGAGAGAGAGAGAGAGAGAGAGAGAGAGAGAGAGAGAGAGAGAGAGAGAGAGAGAGAGAGAGAGGGAGGGAGGGAGAGAGCGAGAGCGAGGGGAGGAGAGAGAGGGATAGACAGAGACATATTCTGGACACTTCTTCAGCTGCCTTCTTAAGTGTTAATCCACATCCCTCCTAGAGGCCACTCATCTCACACACTAACTTCACTCATGCAAATGATGGAGTGTCGTCAAACGGTGATTCATCTTTATATAAAAAATTTAAAAAACATTTCAACCACCGTCGCTTTCTGAGAATGTGTGAAGTCAGCCCGTGGCTGTTACATAGATCACAAGGCAGGAAACATGTGCTGTTTTCACAGTGAGTTCAGATGTGCTATCAGAGAGAGATTTGTCTGCCTGTCCCCCACCAACCATCCATCTCTCTACTCCCGCCTCCAGAGATCCCGCTCTACGATAGCAGCGATAAATTCTCTCCCCAAGTCTTATCACTGACAGGACCCAATCCTCTCTGCTGTAGCTGTCCTGCTTGTCTGCCATAGCGGCTTAAATAAGCCTAGCCAAAAGCCCTTCACCAACGCTAGTGTCACTGTCAGACACCTGTAGAGATTCTTCTCCATAAAAACAAGGGAGTTTACAGTATGTCATAACAGCAGCCACATTATTTTAATAAACGAACATCATCGAGTGGTGGAAGAAAATTAGCTGGGGGTGTTTGTCAAATGGTTAAAACATGCCTCCTAAGGTGTGAATTAGAACACATTGTATTGATTCTGTTTTTTCCGGTATTGTGACAATTGTAGGCTACTTGGCCCCTCAAATGACCCTGTGACTGTAACAAACCCCTCAAACACTGCCTTAACCAACTACTGTAATATTTAAAGTGCACAAGAGGATAAATATGCATACACATATCTCTGTCATCAAAAATAGTTGGCTGAAATGATTACGGTTTGCAGAAAAAGAGGCTTAAAGAGATAAATAATCAGACCGTTCCCTCTTGCTTGATGGCCTTTGTACAGGGATAAGAAGAGACTGTGTAAGATTGTTGACTCAAATGCTGAGAGACAGAATCTTCCGGCACGTTGCTGATAGACTGTTTGCTTGGACAGTGGCCCGGCGATTGAGAGGTGATGATTGCTGAAGGGAAGCTGTCAGTCAGAGGCGAGGTGTGCTCGGGGTGCTAACAGGTGTGGACCTGTTACTACAGACATGGCTTTAGCTGTTCATGCAGGGAAATTAATGTGCATAACAGATGTATCCCATGTTTGAGAGTGTGTATGCGTGTGAGAGAGATGAGAGAGTGAGCACGGGTGTTTGTGTAACAGAGAGAGAGAGAGAGAGCCTATCTGTGTTTGTGTGTTATGAAGCTGCTAAACCACAGAGGGAGGAAACTGGCTATTCCACAATGCATACTCCTGGTTGTCTGTCAACACCCACCCCCCTCAGGGTCCCTGTTCTCTGCTCCAACAGCCCCATCAGCTGGCCTCTAACCCTGGGGAGCTGGGGCTGAGCTGGGACCTGGGACAACCCGTCTATCACTAGAACCGTGGTGGACTCCTCCCATCCTGAAGCCAGTCGAGGTTCCAGTCCCTTCCCAGCTGGAGGACAACCCAGCCTCTCCCTAAGGGAGAGGGGTCGTTGGGAATTGAACAAGGGCTGAGGGGTCGCATTGGAGGGGCCTCAACCCCATTGTGCCAGCCTGTACCTCCACGGTAAACCCAGCTATGAAAGTTAGTAAGCCATGACAGTGGCCACCACGCAGGCCGTCAGATAAACTGCAGCTGTTTCCTCAGTGGCTGGATCATGGAGTTGGAAGCTTTCAGCACGCTGTGTAGTAACAGCAGCCTTGCGTTATGAGCTACAGGAGGGACCTGACGTGTCGTTTGTATCGGCTGTATGGGCTATTGCTAAGAGCTGTGCTTAACATGAACTCTGCATGGACTGTAGGCTGTGTGCAGTGTGGCCCATGGTCTGTTATTCTGCCATGCAGTTCAGTGATATTTACAACAGGCCATACAGCCTGCATGTACACCTACAATGATCGTGCTCAGTTGAAGGGAGGTCCTCTGACTCTTATCCCATACCTGCTGAAATAAACCAAATATTATTTCCCCCCAAATGATTTATTGACATTATTTAACCGTTTATTGACGTGCTGTAAATCCCTCAGCCACAGAAATGTGTGTTTTAACCAAGGCTTGAGTTGCATAACATCTGCGCCTTCCTTTATACTCTGGGCTGAATCTGGACCATTGAGTCTGGCACCCCTCTAGACGAAGACAGATGTGCTGTAATTGTGGGTTGGGTCGTGTTTGCCACAGTGACGGCCAGTGGCATATTGGCACAAGGCAGAGTGTTTCTCACTTGAAACCTATGGTTGTCTGCATGTGTGTCTGCCTGCTGTCTGTCTGTCTGTCTGCCTGGCTGCCTGCTTGTCTGTCTGCCCGTCTGCATGGCCGTGTGCCTGTTTCTCTGTCTGTGGTGACGTCGGTCTGGCTAATCATCACTTCCTGTGGAGGATGGAGGGCGCCAGAAGATGAGGACATGTTTGGAGGTGCAGTGTGGGACACTATGAGCTCAGCTACAGTCAGGGGACCTCCTCCTTCCTCCTCCCTCCTCCTCCCTCCTGTTCCCTCCTCCCTCCTCCTCCTCCTCCTCATTCCCCCCCTCCTCCCTCCTCCTCCCTCCTCCTCCTTCTCCCCTCCTCCTCCCTCCTCCTCCTTCCTCTCTCCTCTTCCTCCTTCCTCTCTCCTCTTCCTCCTCCTCCCTCGATAGTGACTTAGGTTTGGCAGCCAGCGTCAATGGGCAACGTCACTGGGTGACTGAAGTCTTATTTCAGGCGGCTACACTTATGTGTCCTCATACAGTCACTTTGATGCTGCTGACCAAGCGCCAGTGGTGGAGGACATTTAGAAGCTTTGACGTCAGTATTTTATTTTGCTGTTTTGCTGCTATAAATGGCCATTGGTTGGAGCCAAAATTGTTGACATTTATAATTGGTTTGTGATCCAGACATTAACTTCATGCAACTTATGGCGTGTGTCCTATGGTGGCTTGCTTGAACATGCTGTAGAATCGGTGGACAGTAAACACACACTGGAATTCTACATGAGAACAACATGAGAATATTGAGTACTGATAACATGAGTACTTTGTCAGGTAATAATTAAGTCTGAGGCTTTTTTGTGTCTTCTTCTGAAATTGACTAGGAGGAAAGACGATGGCCCACTCGACATTCTCAACATTCTCAAAAAGACATATTAGACCACTGCTCCAAGTATCTCTTATCTGTCAACCATCAAATCAGTAGAATGTGCCGGATAGTTTTTACCTCTTCCCCGCTCTCTTATGTCAAGCTTTCATGGAACCTTGAGATGCCAAAGACTCTGGCAGAAAAGACCTCAGCCCATTTCCCAAACATCTGTTACAATTTACCTTGGCAAAAGAGCTGGCTGAACATTTTGCCATTGTTATTCCTCTCTCTCTTTCTCCCTGCCTCTTTCAGCGAGAAAATATGGGACTGTATAAGCAAACACAGTGTGCCCAGCAAGGGCTAATGGCAGTGTGTGTGTGCATTAATTAAACACCTTGTGCTAAAGACAACCACACTGACCACTCTTGGGGGTTTGGATTTCTGTGTCATAATGTTCTACTTATGGATGTTTGTCTGCAGGACAGAGGGTAACATGGACATTCCATGAACGACTTCAACCATGCCAACTTTACATGATTGTATTTGTGCAACTTTCATTGGGCAGGAACTGTATGTACTTTGAATCAACAAATACACCACAGAAACAAACGGTAAAAAGTTCCTCTTCTTGAAACGTGAAAAATTAGATGTTTAAAAAAAACGTTTTATTGACACTCTACAGACTTTTTAACTGAACATGACAACACTGTTTGAAGGAAAACAAATTCTACAATCTCCAAACAATACTTTTGGGGATACACCATGGAGGGATACGTAGATATTGTTAACAAGCAGTCGGCTTTCTTTCACCTGCAGTACCACTGATGACCTAATGATGGCACTCTGGCTCCATTCAAACAGGCCTGGCTGGGGTATGAGCCCTGCTCTGTCTTGATGAGTCTCCTAATGGAGCACAGCCACAGCAGGACCCAGGCCAGAAGAGCAGGAATTACAATGCTTTGTTAGATTGTATTGACACCAGATGTGCCCTGCCCCCTGTGCTGGAACCGGACTGAAAGGTGTTCTTGGCTTAATTGCCCATCTGACCTACAAGCTTGGTTTGCAGACACACACAGTGTGATACAGAAGCACACTTACACACTCACACACATACATATAGGCACACACACATGTCAATGTGCACGAGCTTCCATATGTTTGATGACCTATGTATGCTCACTTTCAGATTTGCGTAAACACAGACACACACATACACACAATATTGTGGAGGCACAGTGAAGGGAAAAGTTCAACCATTGTAAAATACGATTGGTATCTATGTGTGAATGGGCCAGATTAATGTGTGTGTCGGTTTCAGGGGAGATAGCACTGTGTATTTTAGTTAAAGTGAAACTGGCCCCCACACTGCCTCTAAAACATGACTAGGGTGTTTATGTAACCAATAGCGACATGAGGTCAGAGGTTATCGGGGAGTGCTGTCTCTCGATGATGATGTCACTGATAACATGTGGGAGACAGAGGGAAATAAGTGGGTTCTCATGAGTGATAAAATTCCTTTAAAACAAACACTAGCAGAACACAAATTCACCTGACTTGACAGGGGCCTAAACTCTCCCAGTTCAGTATTTGCATAAACATCAATGTTCCAATTCAGGGATAATACACTCTCTGTCAGTTACATAGTTAGCTTTTTGTCTGTTTATGTGGGCAAATATATGTTATGTCCGTTGTGCGAAACATACATTTGCTGAGTTTGGTTGAGGTTTAGGTTCCTAGCCTGCCAAAGGTGTAAAACCTGGCATGAACCTTGTCTTTTCCCCCTCCATGGTCTGAGGTGGTCTCCAGCGAGAGGGCTGACTCATAGTAGCACCTTACCTGTGTCAGCTGATAAAGACAGGCTTAGGGAATCATAGTTAAACACCTTTCCCTGTTATCTGGCCGCTCTGTCACTACAACACTGCCTGTGAACTCTCTCTCACCTGGTCTGCAGGTGTTGACCGGCCACAGGTGCATGTTGTGACACCATAGCTTACCTGAGGGTGGGGCTCAACCACTCTCATGGCCCCCGAAGGGAGCTCAGACCCCGGCCTCCACAGGCCCATCGTCTCGAATCATTACTCACTCTCTCATCCGCTCCCAGGCCAGGGGGGCGTTTCAACCTGGTTTGGAACAGGTTTTGCTGTAGGCTTGTTGCAAATCTTCTTTTCTCTCTCTCTCATCCTCTCTCTCTCTCTCTCATCCTCTCTCTCTTTCAATCGGTCCTGATTCTCTCTTTCTGTCTGTTTGTGTGCGAGAGAGAGACACAGAGAGGATGAAAATAACAGGTGATTAGTATGTCTTTGGCAGGATCACAGTGCCAGCTGTGCGAGGGAGGCCAGACAGATTTACACTGATACCTCTCCATTATATACACAACTCCAACAGAAGCACAGGAATATTCACTCTCAAGTTCTACTGCAGAAACAGCAGGTCTTCCAACATGTCTAAATAGCAGCTTTATGAACCTCTATCCAAACCTTGTCTCTTGGAAAGCAAAAAAAACCCTTACGCATCTCTGGTGCTGTTGATAAACGATGCATCTGCTGTTGTGAACGCAACACAGTAGTGTCCCCGAACGCTCCACAGGACGGCTTTTATGGCTCGTAATATGGGTTGAAATCATTTGTTCGACGGTAGTTGAAAACCTCCTCGGGTTCGAGCGAGCGGGAGGGGGGCTGAGACTTGGCCTGTGTTGAAACAGCACTGTGGGCTCTAGGTGCCATTAGTGGCTATGGAGCAGCTGGAAGTGATTCCTAAAAACATGGCGTGGAGGAGGTTGTTTAAAACCACATGGTTTCAACTGGCTTTTCACACTGTTCTTGGCAATTTAGCCCTAATGGCTTCACACGGGCTGAACGTGACATTGTTTGCAGATGAGTTTAACCGAGAAAACAACAACAACAACAACAACAAAGAACGACGTAAAAAATGGGACGGGCGAAAGTCAAGCGGTGTGCCGCTAGCTCGACGACATGGCTACTGTATGTGAGGTGTTAACGGCCTGGTGGAAGCTGTACGGTCCCACATGGGGAGAGAAGGAAGGCCATCTGCATCCTGTCTCTGAACCACAGAAGGTCTGGCGGGCACGTTTAATGGAGTCTTGAATTGTTTGTTGCTCTTACCTAAAGACCTGAAACAAATACTCACACGCGGCCTGTGCACGTCATTTTAATCAGGAGAGAAGAGACCCTTTCTTTATAGAGATTCAGAAAGGCTGCCACGAAAGACACAACAAGATAACTGTGCAGGACAGTGTTCTGTGGCAGGAGAAATGTACCTTCACAGAAGACTTACATTTCATGTCTTTTGTTGTTGCCCACCTGAATAAACTTCCTGCTCTATCTGCTCTAATTATGGGATTACCCCTCTGGAATTCACAAACTCCTGAGGCCTCTGCACCCCCCCCCCCCCCCCCACCCTGGCTCCCCCCCCCCCCCCCCCCCCCCACACACACACACACACACACACACACACACACATACATACACACACTCAAATACACTCACACACAGTCAGTAGGTACTGTCAGTGTTAAGATTGCATTCTCACAGTCAGCATATTTACTGGAGATATGTTGCAGTGGCCTGGTACCACTCTCTGGAGTCACTGCACCTCTAACTGAAACCTGTAGTGAAGGAGTGGTCTCCTCTGAAAACAACCAAGCTGTAATGGAACAGTACTGTAACCTTCATCATCATCACATGCCTCATTTACTGGAAGATCTCTGAAATGTACAACTGTGTTCTCTGGTCTACTCTACTGACCACGTACTGTAGACCACATGTCTTCTAACCATCATCCAATTTCTAATTCAGCCGATCTAAATGGCCAAGCGTCAGATTGAATATATCAGATATCCAATGCTATTATTTAATCCAAAACCAGATTTCTTTACTTTCAGATGGCTGATATCAAATACACAAACAGACTCTTAGTATGGGTGGTGCCATTTCGATTTATCTTTCCAAATCAAGTTGGCAAGTCATTTATTCCATCTTGAGAGAAATTGTCCTAATGGCACATAAACGTGGCTTGTTGACTAAATGGCTGAAATGACTGTTTCATCTGCAGATCAGAGAGTTAGTTTAATATCTCCTAGATCTGCATCTTGCATGTGTGCAGTCCACTTGGACACGGTTGCAGCAGTTTCACATTGATAGAGATTGCCTTTCTTTGGGCTTTATACTCTGTTGATTCTAAAAGCTGTACTAACCTTACACTAACAGTACCAAGTGAACCTAGAAGTGATCTCACTTCTAGTCAAAGCCAGAGTTCTTCAAACTCCCAAAAACCTTATCTTGGGAGAAGACATTTTGAATAGGCCAATAAAATAAAACACTTTCATACAAATATACAAACTGCCTTGAGCATGAAGCAAAGGATTTAGCTGACTGTTCCTCTACCCCTCTCTTTCTTCCTTTCTTTCTTTCTTTCTTTCTTTCTTTCTTTCTTTCTCTCTCTCTCTCTCTCTCTCTCTCTCTCTCTCTCTCTCTCTCTCTCTCTCTCTCTCTCTCTCTCTCTCTCTCTCTCTCACACACACAAACACACACTCTTACACACTCACACAAACACACACACACACACACACACACATTTCTGGTTCATTTCTCTCAGTCCCAAGTCAACTGTGAACATTTTTGTTTCCCTGTGAGTCTTTTAAGCATTTCAAATGACCATGATGCATTGCTCCAGGGGAGGCTTAGGAGCAAGAGGCTCTAGTAAAACACTAACTTTAGCTTATTGCTCCAAACTACATTATAAAGCTGTTGTACACAAAAAGCCCATGCAATTATCATTTAGTAGCACTTAATGCTGCATCCAACATTTAGCATCACAGCATGTCAACATAGCATTCTACATTTGCGTTTTGAATGCCATCATTTCTGAATCATAACCATAGTAAGTACCATACAGTAAGTACCATACACTGGGACCCAGTTTAATAGCTGAGTATAGGGATTGTGTTGCATCATTATGAAGGATGTTGTCTTTAGCAGAGCCAACCTACCCCTCAGAGGCCTGTGGTTGAGAATAAATTATATTCCTCCCTCAGAAAACACACTGATTTACATTTATGGAGAATGGATGCCATATACAATCCCACATCAGTAAAAACAGGCTTCTGTTTTAAATCTTAACATTTCTCTTACCCTGGCTTTGTCTTGATACATATATGCATACAGTATGCGGAAAAAAATATATCACCAAGAAAACCAACTTTCTTTTTAACGTGTACTTTTGGACAACTAAGATCAACGTTGAATCTTAGGATTTAGGATTATGTATCTGTTTCCTGCATAGCTTCTTGAATGGAAGAATAAATAATGCTATTTCATTATTCAGCCATGTGCAGCGATGAGGGAGGTCGAGGACAAGCCCGGAGCATTCTATTACTGCCGAATATGTCAGACCTCTCAGCTGGAAGGAAACTCATGTTAACATATGATGCCCTCCTTTCCAGACGGAAAACTAATATAAGATGTCTTAATAACTTCCCCCCCCCCCCCCCCCCAAGTTTAAACATTGTTTTTAATTTGATGTTTTTTTCACTCAGGGTTTCATAAAACGTTATGTTATTTACTTTTTCGGTATGTCATATATTTTCTAAATGGTTATGAAGTTCTATATTCTCTGTTTTCTGGGTACAATATTAGAATTGCTATTGAGGTAATGGTTGAGGCAATGGCAATTTTGCTTTCAATGTCAGTCATGTAGAGAAAGATTGTGGGTTAGAGTTACTATGTGATGCATTTAGGCCCTTTATGCAGTCTACCAGGAAATGAACCACTTACAGTTTTAAACCACTTACAGTTATTCTAAAATGGGTTTCATCTCATTTTGTTTACAATACATTTCAAGAGTATGGATTTGGAGCAATCTAATGCGAAAGGCCGTGTTTATTTAAAACAAGCCATTCAAATTGTCTGAGCCCAGTTCGGGAAGTGAATACTTTCATTGTCGTTTTGTTCTTCTCGGTCATGATGTGCAACTGAACCAATGGAACGGGATTGAGCCCCACTGACATGGAGCAGACCCTCCCTAACAAGAGACAGGAAGTCATGGGCATCATAGACACCCACACGTTCATAGAAAACCCAATACACCTCAGCTCTCACACCCCACCTCCTCACCCACCCGTCCCTCTCCCCGTCCCGCCTGTCTGCCGGCCCCTGCTGTCTGGGGAGAGAGGCCAGGGAGGGAGCCGTGGGGGCCAACAGTGGCAGACATGTGTCTGTCACGCTGGCAGTTTCCTGGCGTTGACTTGTGTCTCCACCACCCTGGGATGATGGGATATTTACAGAGCGTGTGGGGTGGATGGAGTGTGATTAGAAGGTGGCCAGGCACCCGGTTCATGCTGCACGCATGTGCGGGGACCCTCTCTGTATTTTTAACATGTGATGTGTTTGGGGAAGAATATGGACGTCCAAATATTTTCCTAACTGATTTTCTGTCAGCAGCTTTCTCGAAATTATGCATTTGATTCATTCTGTCATGGATGAAAAGAGCCTTTCATTCTGAGCCCGGCTAGCACAAGCCCAGACCAAACTGGCCTGGCCGAGAGGCAGGTATTCACACTGAAGAAGTCTATTTCTGATTTGTTTTTCTAGAATTCTATGTAATGCTTCATATCTATGTTAATGGGTCCAAGTGCACTTGTTTGGCAATTAGACAGAAATGTATAGCTTAAAAAAACACAGAGTAAAATCTATTTGGTCTAGAAATCCCAATAGTGCTACCAGCAAGCCAGGGAGCTAGGGTTTCCTCTCCGTCTTATCATCTCAGGATGGCCTCTGGATTTGTATTCAATCCCCAGAACAATATGAAGAGCTTACGGCCTTGCCTCCCAGCATTTGATTATGGAGCAGTGATCGTGTTGAGCACACACTAAGCCCCCCGCCCCCCCCCCCCCCCTCCCCCCATCTCCTCCAGCCAGCCACTCTCACTACTCATTTAATTGTCGTTGCTAGGCACATCTCAAATATTTAAGCCTTGATTTATTTGCCCGCATGAAAAATCTCCTTAAACGATGTGTAGGCTGTAAAGATGACAATCACCGAGCGGTGGTTTATGACTCTGTGGAGTGCGAGAGCCAGGCTGGGAGATGAATTTCACTTTAATATCCTCGAAGGAGCAGATCTGCCTCCGGGCTTATGTACTGTGGAGGAGGACGTCATCGATGGACTCTCTGTGCCTGGATCCAGCAGCAGATAAGAGGAGATGGGAGAGGAGACCTAGCCTGGCACAGAGGGCCTGCTGGCAGAGGCACCCAGAGACGTCTGCAGCACCGACAGATGAGAATAAAACGTGTTAATCCTGTTGTAACAGTTGCGGTGGTTTTCAACTTTCTTCCGCAAGTGGACAGCACAGCAGAGGGGAGGTTGATAACATGTGAGGCTGGACAAACCGTTGACTGAATGAAAATCGAAATATTACAAAGGGACAGCATCACAATATTTCGCCGATGTCACAAGACTCTTTTAGTGCTGAAACCAAGCATGTGTCCTCCCTGACTGGTGGTGTCTAGGGTCTTATGGTGATTTACAATTAAAGACGCTATAAGCGGCCTACAATCCTCCTAAAACCAAAGGTCACCCCGTCAAAATCCCCCAGTCTCATTCACTACACACCAGGTCATTGCCAGTCATTGTATTGTTGTGTGAATGCATATTCAAACACACAGTGATTGGTTGTCACCATTCTGCTTTGTTGACCCAGAAACCCCAGAGGCCCCAATACTTCCCTGTTCCTACCTGAAAATGACCTCAATCCATGTTTACAGGTTGTAAACGCAACAATAAGAAGAATAGGTCCTTTCTGGAGAATCTACGTTTAACTAGGGGGCATTACTGACAGGTGCTGCCCTGCTGACCCAACCTGTGACCTGTTTTACTGAGTAGTGGCAGAAAACAGAAGCCTAATTATGCTGGTGGGAAACAAAATGACCACACGAACGCCAATACAGACATAGCGTTTGTCCCTCTCGGCTCCCTGCTTTACATAACAACACGGGTTTACAGGCGCCGCCATGGACGCTGACAGAGTTCCTAGCCTATTAGCTGGAGCTCTGAGAAGAACATGGTCCAATTAGCACTCAGTCCGGCGGCGTTGTCGAGGTTACGAGGTGATTGACAAGAGGCAGGCCAGGGCTGGAGCAGGTGAACTCAGAGGTCAAGAAAGAGCAGGTCTCTGGCACCCGCCATCATCGCGCTCGTAAACCACAGAGGATATCTAATTTCCTTAGTTATTGACTGCTTTTACACACAGAACTACCGATCCTGTCACATGACAGCAACCTGGTCAGGAGCTGGACTGGGTTAAGATAGTAGCATGGTTTCCCCTGTGAAATCCCCGCCCTGCACTAATAAGGAATTCCCCCATGATGGTATTCCATTGAATTGAATGACCTGTTCCTGGTAAATCAACTGGAGGCTGGAGGTTTCCCCTCTTTAGATTCCCAGATGTCAAAAATAAACCGGGGTCACATGCCCTCCCCCTTCCTAACGGTGATGTTTCCCCACAGCCATGCACTGCGAGACTGTTGTGTGATGTATATAGACTTGTCACAGTGTGTGTGTGTGTGTGTGAACACCGGGTCTCCTCCCTCTAAAATGGTGGTTAGCTCTTCGCGGGTCCTCGGGGGACCAGTATGGCTCTCGCTGCCCTGCTAGCACACTGTGTTCACGGCCTTCCGTCTAGACTGAGGAGAGGACCGCCAGGGCGCAGACTGTAAAAGGAGTCATTCGGAGAGGAGGGAGTTTAATCACTTTCTCCCTCCAGATAACCCCATATTAACTCTGACATTTACTCTCTCCTCAAATCGCATAAATGGCTGGTCTCTGCCCTCTAGCCAGATACGAAAATAGAAAACTTGTTTGAAAAGGGAAACAATTTGAGGCAAATTTGAATTTGTGCAGCAGTCAGACTGTAGTCAACACGGCATCATGGGTCTATAAACAGGGGCACGTATCGGCAACCCTCTCCCCACCCCCAGCCCGGTCAGCTGCGTAATGGATCACAAAACACATTGAGATTGACATGGGAGATGGGTGGTACAGTGTTTGAGCCAGACACACTGGTCGACAAATTGATATGACAAAAGAACATACTGTAGCCCAGACTTTTGGAAGCCTGAGTTGGCAAATTTGAATAACTGTGTTAAACACTTCCTGTGTTTTCGAGAGTTTTGCCGAATGCAGCTCTACTTTTCCTCTCCATTTACAGCATGAATACAATCATTGCATCACAGATGCATCCAGCTGCCAAATACAATGGTAGTTCTGGGCCGATGACGACTCTGCCTGCGGTGGAGGGAGAGGAGAAGACTGCTGGCTCACACACCAGACCCTGTAGCTGGCATTAAAGGCTAGGTTTGCTCCAACAACTGGTGCATAGGGGTGCTAATGTACTCCAGCCTCTCCTATGACTGGAAGCATCCACTGTGTCCTCAATATACAGTACGCCAGTCAGAGTACTACTGGCTTTATTTGGCTTTTCTGCTTTGACAGCAGTTGTCTCAGGGTTGTGGAACTAGCAGAGGTGGGCACATGCCATTCATCTACATTGTGAGAGAAGAACCAAGTTACCTCTCTGCCACTCATTATACTGCTACTGTATGGACGACTGCTAGATGACTTATCATCCTGGGAGACCACAGATCAGCTTTCAATCCTAGGCCTTGATTGAAGCCCTAACCCTAGCCCTAGCCCAGTCTAACCCTAGGTCTAGGTCTAGTTACAGCCACAGGCCGAGGCCTTCGCCAGCCCCTTCCCCAGTCCCAGGCAGGCAGGCAGGGTAAAACCCCGGCCGCAGCCACACCGTCATGGCTGGCTGTGGAGTGAAAATAAACAGGTCTGGATTATGATAATTGGATGGTTGGGGCCTACTCTAGCACAGCAACCAAGACATGCCCAATTAATCAACTGCCCTAGTGAAACCTTTTACAGCTAACGAGCGGAACGATAACTTTTACACAGATGGGAATCATTTTGTTTAATTAAAAACAGAAATAAATATTGGTTATGACAACACTGCCACTCTGGCCATGCTGCCCTCTTCAGTTGTGCCCTGAAAATTGCTTTTGTTGAGACAGACAGGGAGTTTCAGTGGCAGTTTGAGACTTTTCATGAACGTTCTACGGTGTTCTGGATTTACAGAAATTCTGATTTGCAATGCATATTGAGTTGAATTATTCATGTTATCAAAGTTTGGCAAATAGTTATATTTTGAGCTTTCCATGCAAGACGTGGGTGGTATTTTTTTCAAGATTCCACATCCATAAATATGTAAGTGCAGAATTGGGAGAGAGTGTTTGTGTGTTTGTGGGTATATGTGTCTGACTAGTTCTTCAAGATGGACCACCACGACCCTGTTTATTAACAGAATAAGTAAATCAACCCTGGTGTGGTCTGAGTGACTGTGGATCTCTGGGTTAGCATGGACACGTGTTCTAAAAGTAGCAAGAACATCTTGGTTCCAGACCGGGACTAAGACCAGACTGTCCCCCTTTCCACAACCAAGGCCAATGACACCCCTTCAAATCAACGGAACCCCTTAACCCTCCTCAAAGGACCAGGGAACTTCTGGGAGACAGAACTGGTCAATCTTTAACAGACCCAGACCCTGTCCAGAGCGTGTCCACCTTTCCAGCAGATCTCCTCTCACACTCCCTCCCTCCCTCCCTCCTTCACTCCTGACTTTCTTTTTCCTCCAAGCTCCTTACCACCAGCTCCACGCTGCACACACACAGCAGCACACACACTTCAACACACACACGTGTGTTCTCTCTCTGCTGCGAGACAAGTCATTCAGGAAGGGGCACAGTTGTGCTGGAACATGGAATAATGAACCAAGTACAGTTTAAGCCTATTATACACACACATTTGAAATATACTATGCAGGCAAATGGTTCATCCGATCTTTGGCCTTAAGTTTGAATGAAGAAAGCACGGTCACAGAGACTAATAAACATGGAGGAATCTGGGGGAGGTGATTGGACCGAGCCTCTCACACACTGCCTACAGTATTTTTCGTCGCCGTGACCCGGAGGGCTGGCGCTGGGGTAGTTTAGAGCTGACTTTGGGAGGAGACAGACTGTAATCTCCACCTTAATCCATTTTAATCAACAATAATACGGCGGCCACAGTCCCCGAGCTGGGCTGCAGAGCTGCTCTGAGCCCCCCAGATTTACATTGCAGTGAGGCAATGCTGAAATATGGCTTTGATTTAGACCGGTTTTATTTGGCACAAATTGTCTGAGTTACAGATCAGGTAGCTCGGCCCTTTTCCCTCGCTGACATTCATAGAAAGTGCTTTGAGTTGTACTTAATTGCCAAAAGGAGGTTCATGATGTCACAGAGAGGCTTTCAGGCCCATGTGACTAATTGCCCTCATGCTGGTTGTTCATATCCTCTTGGAACACTCCCTGTGTACTACTGTGTGTGTGCTCCAAAGAAAAGGGTTCAGGGCAGTTTTATCTGAGAGTTACCCAAGAGCAGACACGGCGAAACCGGCTCGGCTTGGTCTGATGATGTCCCCGAGGAGATGGGACTTCCAGAAATCTTCGAAACACCAGCCAATAGAAACCCGCTTTTCGTGAGCAGAGGAGGAGCTGGTCGCTACACTCAGACGATTTCTGACATGGTGCAGGCAATGCCACATTGTTACCGCGATTCCCTTTCGACGTTGCTTCTAGACACAGAGTCATTCTGTGTGGCTCTTATTTTTGCGCTTCGTCACCGTGAGCCTCTCTAAAGTGTACCGGGGCGATTACACCTAACTGAAGCCATATCCTTTACCCTTACACCCCTATTAATGGGCCATCCAAGTCTGACAAGCAAGCTCTTTGTTCAGCTGGCCTCCCCCAAGTGACAGGATGTGTTAATATCACTCGCTTGATTGGATGCGATAAGTCCTGCTGTGCGCTGCAGGTTTGGGCCTGTGAGCTGGGAGGACACAGTGTCCAGCAGCAGAAAGTACTGGCTGCGTCCGAGGCTGTGGACCCGGGCCCCTGAATTGGCCTCTTTGTCCGACTCCCCGCTGCAGATCCAAATCTTCAAGGCCAGCGCCATGGCGGCCCAGGGCGCTCCGTCGCCATGGGGACGGGGCCCGCGGGCCCTCGGCCAATGCCGAGTCTGTTTGCTTTGGCCAGGAATCAAAGAGGGAGTGGAGATGGGGGGGGGGGGGGGAGACTAAGAGGAGAAGGGGGAGGGCGAGGTCTGGGTGACGTGGGATGAGGAAGGTGACTCTGAAGTCCGCCACGTGCTGGTCTCATCTTGCACCCTCGCCCCCCACCCTCGCCCCCCACCACCCCACCATCCCAAACAGGAAGCCAGTACACACGATCATGTTTTCTGGGACACCCCCGCCTTGTCATCGGGGGGGGGGGGGGGGGGACGACTTCCTCCTGATCCTGACAAGACCTGGTGTGTCGCAACCCCCCACCTCTCCTCCTGTGCGCCTCCCACATCCCCCCCACTAAA
Organism: Osmerus eperlanus; assembly: GCF_963692335.1. Taxonomy (NCBI): domain Eukaryota; kingdom Metazoa; phylum Chordata; class Actinopteri; order Osmeriformes; family Osmeridae; genus Osmerus; species Osmerus eperlanus. The sequence goes on from NC_085019.1 coordinate 4,974,452, forward strand.
ACGCTGTTTTCTTTGGTAGTGGGGGCTCGGGGGGGGGGGGCTCCTGAAACAGATAGGACGCGCTCCTCTAAATCTGACAATATCACCTGGAGTCCTGCGATCAATACCACTGCTGTTCCCAGTCCACCGAGTGGCCCGATCATGTTACATACGTGTGGGCATGATTGGGTCGGCAGTCACAGTTAGTCTTTTGTTATCTGTGAGAGGGCTAATCGCTCTCTGAGCAACTGAAAGCAAACAGACTATTATGCAGCAAGAAAACCACACTGTTACTCTTTGACTCCCCCGCTGAAAAGCCCCTGGAGACAGGCTGGAATGAAGAACAGATCGGTTGTGTGTGAATTCATCAGGTGTTTGAATTTGAATTTGTATTTATCGTCAACTCCGCTGTACAAATAAAGTGGATCTCGGATCGTAGTTCTGCGGGCACAAATTCATATTGGGAAGACAGGGCCATTTGTCAATGTCAGAGCTGGGCTCACCACCACAGCTCACTTAGGACCCCCCGCTCCAACAGAAAGCCCTGTTTTGACAGGCCTTCTGGAGGCCTCCGCCGTCGAGGGTCCGACAGGCGCTGTAGGGGGTCCACTAACGTACGCGGATGAGGTCCCCCGGCTTTCTCACTTTCAGGTGTACAAACCTGGAGCCTGGCCTGGTACGCCTCAGTCCGACCCCGGACCCCGCCTCCCGGACCCCGCCCGGCTGAGCCTGCTCTGGACCTGCAGCGCCACACTGTCTGAAACCCTCCACCCCCACCTCAACCCCCACCCCCACCCCCACCTCCACCCCCACCTCCACCCCCACCTCCACCCCCACCTCCACCCCCACCCCCACCCCCACCTCCACCCCCACTACCTCCTAGGAGCTCCAGCTCAGCGGTACCACTTGATACGGCCTGCGTCTGAAATAGAAACAGAAGAGAGAGAGACCCAACCTTACACCAAGTCCTCAGATTTGGAGTCAGGACATCGTAACTGAAGCTGAGATGTGGTAGTAACACTGATGTTTAATAGAGCCGTGTCATAGCACCAGCCAAAACATTTACTGAACTGTACATGAACAGCTGTTGTCTTGTCTTTTTTTTTCTTCTCAAAAAAGGATGTACAGTCTTGCATTTTTTCCACACAAAACTGTACAACTTCATTTAAAATCGACATAAAAAACCTGGAAAATATATGTTCAACCCCAGCCAAACAGATACCATCCTCCTCACAGCCTGTGAAACGTGTTGTTCATGTGTAGGAGGTGGGGTCTCCAGACGATGACCAGATGATTCCCCCCCCCTCCACTTCTGCTTCCTGTCCAGCAGCACGGTGCATATCAAAACCACACTTGCTCCTCCACCCTTGTACCCTGTCTGCCCCCCCCAGGCCTATCCCTTTGCTACTTCCTCCACTTCCTGCAAACCCTAGAGGTCAAAGGTGAGTCCCTGCTGGGAGCGGGTCCCACAAGCGCTCCCCGCTGGACTTCCATAGGCCCCTAAATGAGAGAGAGGCGGAAGGAAGCACCTCAACTGCCCAAAAAAGAAATAATCAAAAAAACTTGACGGTATGCAGCAGGCGTTTTGTTTACCAAAAACAAGGGCCCGAGGCCGTCATGTCTGACCTAAGGAGGAAGTAAGCACCAGACGTAAGCGGGAGAGAGAACAGCCAGATGTGAGAGGAGATAGCTACAGGGGCTCTCTGAGATTCCAGAGCCCATCACAGCAGTGTGTGGAGGTACACAGCCCAGCATGCTGCGTAGACCGCCCTCCGAACCCAACATGCTAACGGGAAAGATAAGTCAGCCGGGGGCCGCTGTAACGAACGACTTAGGAGCGAGACAGTGTGTTCTCTCGTGTCAGGAAAGAGCGAAGGCGAGTAGTTTGACAGGAGAAATAGACTACAATCAATCTCAAATGTGAACCACGGAATAATTTGAATCCGGAGAGTTCCACTGGTTGGCTGAGCGTTTTCCTGGGGCCTCATTAGCGTCATGGCTGATTTCCTGTCCTATACTGAGTGCTGGTCTCCGAGAGGGACTCGGGTACCATGGAAGCGGATCTGTCGGCTGGAGTGACGATGATGGGATACTTTTGACACGTGTGTACTTTTACAGTGAGGCGGCATGCATTATGCATGGGGTTCTAACCAAATATCCAGGCCAGATTTGACGGGTGTGTTATCTGGTGTGTGACTAGGGCTCTCTTCCTGAGTGGGATGGTGGATCGAATTCCTAGAGGCCCTGCTTCCTCCGAGACCCACACACACAGACGCAAACATACACACGCGCGCGCGCACGCACGCAGACACACACACACACACTCACACACACACATTCACACACAACGTGTCCCCAGCTGACGGAGATCCAGATGTTGTGTTGCAACATCAGCTCCTTAGCAGAGTTTGCTCTGAGAGATGAACTCGGGACACATGTACATTACACAACCACTCATTACATACACACAAGTACACACACACCAGCGGTACATTTGACAAAAAGGGAAAATTAAGCATTTTGGAGCTATTTATAAAAAGAAGTGAAATGACCACCACAGCATACAGTGTATGTGTGGTGATTCGTCCATCTTATCTGCTTAGTGTTGTTGAAGAGTCAGGGTTCATGGGTGACTCTGGACCAGATGCAGATTCCAGAACACAGATCACAGGAGGGTGATAGGATCCAGAAGCCCTCCACCCTCCCACCAAGGCAACGCAAACCTGCCTCTCCTCTCTCCCCCCTGTCCTCTCCCCTCTCCCCCCCCTCCTACTCTCTCCTTCCAGGCCACTAAAGGCTTGCCTCTCACCTCCCCCCTGGGCCTTGGTTGAGGAAGCGTGGGCCAACTTTAAGACATCTGTTGTGATAGAGAATGTCTGCACTGGCAGGCCAAAGAGGTTACACACACACACAAACACACACACAAACACACACACACCCACACACATACACTCAAACACACACATACAGGACACCCAAGACTTGGGTGGTTCTTAACAGTTAAATCCTCTGTGTAAAAACAATCCCCACAATTCATCTGGTTTACAAGATGACATCTTCTCCTACAGATGCATTTCATTCACACTTATCTGTGTACTGTGTAAAATGTACTGTATATTCCACAACACAAAAAAATACGGCCCTGAACTGCTGTGCAATAAAAGACGGCAGTGGACAGATTTTACATGCTGTCTAATTACTGAACCAGCTGGAGCCATTTGATTCATGCAATAACGGGCGGCAAGGTTTTTTACGAGTTTTTTAGAGTCCAGCGTTTGCTTAGCATTACAGATTCCCACAATATGCCAGAGAAATTTTGCGTGCATGTGTGTGTGTATGTGAATGTGTTCCTGTACATATTTCTTTTTCTCACTGGCTTGGCCGTGAGGACCACTGGGCACAAAACGGTTTCAGCACAGCAGAGGGGGCGATGCACCACATGTGGAAGTCGATATGAGGCCAACAGAGTACGTCCTTCCAGTGTTTCAACCTTCACTACAGTAAAACCGAAACACCATTCTCCTCGTAACAATGATGATCGCTGATGAGATCTGATCCATCTGTTTAGTAACCTCCATTGGTTTGGAACCGGATCATACAAGGATCCTGTCAACAATGCTGTTGACCTTGCTTTCTGGGTTGGCGGTGTTGGGTTTGAGCACTCCTCAGCAGACTGGAGCTGCAGCGCAGCCTCAGTGTGAATCGCTGCGAGCCTGTCATCGCGGGCTCCTATAAAGCAGGGTTAACCACACACCCAGCCTGATTACCAGGGAATACAGGCTTTTCCTCCGCTCCAGCTGAAAGAGAATCGCACCCAGGGTGCTTTTTAGGGCCCATTTGACTGGCCTTGACCCTCCGTGTGCGTTATATGGCCAAGCTGCGGTTTTCGGCCGCCCGCGGGTCTCCCTTAAATACAGAAGTCCCCAGCCGAGAGCGGCCCCGTCTAATATCTGTGTGTTTATATCTGTCAGAAAAAGCCCGACTCAGCGCTGCTGTTCGCGCTCCTCTGCTAATGTAAAAAGTTTGATACTTCAATGAAGCTTGGAACTACCCTCCAGCCAGCTCTCCCTCACGGGCTCCCAGGGAATGCAGGCTAGCATCCCCAGCGGATCTTGAAAAATCACTTCATAAAAATGGCTGCTTATATGCCCAGAGGTTTAAATGAGCTTTTTGATGAATGAAGTTTCCATAACGTGAGAAGCATGTATCAGTGGCCGGTCCTTCAACACGTGTCATAGAGAGTGTTAATAGCACACCATGTGCTGCTAGTATTTTTTTTTTTTTGTTGCTACAAAATGTCTCAAGTCAGCAACATTTTTATGGATTGTGTTTTTCCTCATTCTGTTGGCATAGTGGATGATTTTGTGTTTGACAACTCAGACCTCCATGTTGTAGCTTGTGGTGTTTGGCATCAAAGCTTGATTCACAACAGCGGAACTTTCTACTGTTCCTGCTTGTCTTCTCCCTCATGTTCCACTCACTTGTTCTTTAACCTATCAGAATGAACTGTTTTGTGTGTGTATGTGCAGGTGTGCGTGTGCATGCTGGAGTGTGTGTGTGTACAGGCTACAGTGTGTGTGTGTGTGTGTGTGTGCGTATACGATGGAGCGTGTGTGTGTATGTCTTGCGAAAGCCCAGCGCCCAGCCCTGCATCCCTTCTCATTTACAGTAGGCAGTGTGATCCTGTGCAGAGAGCAGGGCCCGGCATCCAGCTGCTTATTTACCATGGAGCACACCTAGCAGCATCCATCCTCCGACAGCTGCAGCAGCAGCCAGCGGTAGGGCCAGCTCCAGGGGCCAACACACTGTCTGACTCTAGCATAAACACTGGGGGCGTCTCACCCCCACAGGACCACACTGGTGCCAAGCACCACCACCACCACCAGAACCACCACCATCCTACCACCATCCTCCTCCAAACAGGCAGTTTGTTTGAGAAAACGAGCATTGTGGGTAGAAGCAACCCGAGACGGTTTATGTTATGATTTTATAGCCGTGTTCTAATTAAGCATAACAGGAAGTGAGCAGTATTTGGGCTGATGAAACATTCAGGACGATGGACAGAAAAGAGCCGCAGTCATTCAGAGCGGAGCTTTTATTTGACTTTCCCTAGTCTCGACGCTCAGAAATGTACTTTCGCTCAAACATACATGTTCTGCAGGAACCTGCTAATGATCCTTACACTGTGTATATATACTTCTCAATACCTCTCTGGCATGAATCTATTCCGAACGTATTATTTTGCTAGCTCACAGTGCTAGCGCAGGAGTCGAACGATCAGTCTCTTTACATTGAGATAACATAAGCACAAAGACGATCATTCACCTTGTGGGTGTCCAGACACACTGATGTGCTCAGACGGAGCTATATGAGATATGTGAATGGTATCCCTGCTTGATGAGGCCCCTGTGAGACTGAGTGGAGACCATGAATCAGTAGCATCCTGTGCAGTCAATGGGCCCCGCTCGCCCACACACACACACCCACCCTCAGACCCCTTTGTAGGGGAAAGAGAGAGAGAAACGAGGACCTGACTGCTATCTGTTCTCCATTGCTGTTGTGACTGTCGCTCGGTCACTGGAGCCCCGGGGCATTGATATATTGCGCAGTTTTATCTCAATGGGCCAGTGTGTCTGTGATGTGGGAGGGCGAAGAGAAAGAGAGAGAGGCCGTCTGGTTGCTCAGAGTCCACCGCTCCGTCTGAGGAAAACATCCAGGCTGTCCAGTAGGTGACCCTGCACAACCTCAGACAGCGTTTCAACACCAAGGAGCCTGTCTCGACTGCTCCGCCCCCTCCACCCTCTATCACTTCCGGAGAGGGAGATGTTGCTCAGCTGGATGGAGATGGAACCAAACGGAAGAAACGGCTTTGATTGACTCCTGCGGGGGTCCTTCAAAGGCTCTGCTCGGGCAGATAGCTCAGGACAGGGCGAAGAGTTCCCCATCTGGGCTCTGCTGTGAATTCCTCCTTCCATGTTTTTTTAACTGGAGTCCATCTAAAACGCATCTTCTTTGTTTTTCCCGTCGACAAATGATGTGACTTTTAGCGCTTTCCCGGTGAAGCTTTCTGAAGGAACGCTCTCTTTCAGGAACTGTTTCGGACTGGTTTTCCCTCCGACACGCGGTGGAGAGGTTTATTTATTTTTTTTGGGGGGGGGGGGGGAGAATCTGGCTGTGGATGCAATGTTGAGTCATTGCCCAGCTGAGAAACAATAGCTGATGCTGTGTTTAGTCTGGAGAGCCCAGGAGCCTCAGGACTTTGCGTTATCAAAAGCCGAGCCAGGAGTGAAAACACGGCGTTGCGGCCGCCCCTGGCGTCCTGGTGGCCGGCCTCCCTTCATCGCCGTCCAGAGAATGAAAACAGAGAAGATGACAAAAACAAACACGCTTTCCTTTTTTTCCCCTCCTGTCATAATCAACCTGACAATCCCGCTTTTTCACCACCAAGACCAATTTAGCATACATCTTATGTTTCCCTTTACTGTAATTTTTTTGGTGGGTAACAGAGTGTAACAGCTAAAATGTACAGTTCACACGACACGCAGCGAAGAGAAAAGCCGCCTGTCAAAATAAACGGGGAGTTTGGACCGCCCTCCACGGCCCCACGAGCGATGCTATAGGAGAATCCCTCTTGTCTGTCACGTCATAGGTCGTTTGTATTATTACTGCCTACGCCGGTGGCCCGGTCACGCTTTAACAATGGCTGAGGCCCGGAGAGCTCCAAGACACACAAACTCATGTGGTGGAATGTGGCTCCTGTCAGAGAGGGCTTCCTACTGGAGGCTGTGGCACGCAAGCATGGAGGTGTCACGTTCTTTAATTACATTCTGCCTACAGCTCCTGTCGAGCAATACCTCCCTCTCCGACCCCCCCCCCCCCCCCCCCCCTTCAATAAGGCTACCTTTTCAGAGAAAATACGAATACGAGCTTTTGTTTGCTTTGCTCAAATTAGGCCTTAATTAATATTGTCGTCTCAAGAGCAGGCTTCAAATCAGGCGGGCAAATTAAAGAGACAGTGTGTATGTGTGTGTGTGTGTGAGAGAGAGAGATGGGTGTGGGTGGAAGGGGAAGAGAGGTTCCGTGGCTCCGATACAACGAAAACCGAAGTGACAGACGGCAAGAGGAGGGAACGAGATAGCCTCTCGTTATGAAAACAAAATGGAACGAAGTGGTGCTGGGTCCCTTACGGCTGCTGCAGCGTTGCCAACATGACAAGACAACATGTGCTTTTGTAGTCTCGGAGCCTCAGTCTCTACCCGAGGTGACATTCTTGTCAAGGTCATGCAAGGAGCTAATATTTCCTCTTCTAATAAGCAAAGAAAGGGGGGGGGGTGTTCCACCAAGGCCGAATGAATCCATTTCTAAGTCAACGTCTGCCTAGATGTAAGATAAATAGCCTTTCTTCCACCTCCTTACAACTTACCACTGATGACATTCCACCAGTCATCAACCCATGTTGTTGCATCAGAAGTCCACTGGCTGGTGGGGGCTAGCTGGTTGAGTAGGAAACACATACAAGCAAGCTAAACTGGGGCGATGCTGGGAAAGCAAGACAGCACAAGCTCCAGTAAATGTCAAGTGTGTAAATATCCCCTGCCTATGGCGCTGGGGTAGATGGCGTCTAACTGCCACCTCACATTCTCCTTTCCAGACACACAAAACCAGAACGGGTCTCCTGGGCTGAGTGAACACCACATGAAGGCTGTCTTTGTCCACTGTGGCCCCCGCTAGTGGCCCTGCTAGCGCTGTAGCCCTGCCTGCGAACAGGAGCCTGCCACCCCTGAGGTGTCAGTCCAAACGAACCGGTGACACTGATGTCAGCCATGTTTTTTTTCCATGTTGGTCACTTGCACTGAGCCGGTAATACGTGTGTTTCTGTTTGTGTGTTTGTTTGGAAGGGTGTGTGTGTGTGTGAGTAGGTGGGAACGGGCATGTGTCACTGGAATGTGCAGTCACTCTGCCTGCCCTGCTCTTAGCTCACCCAAAAACAGTCAAGGTGCTATTGTGTTTATGGAGTTGAGCGTGACTGTCTGTGCCACCGGCCTGACTGACACCGTGCCCTGGACTATAAACAGACTGGAGGAACCTCCTGTCCACCTCCTGTACTCATTCACCCACCTGACTCGCAGTGTTCAGCACCAGCGTCATCTCTCTCTCTCTCTCTCTCTCTCTCTCTCTCTCTCTCTCTCTCTCTCTCTCTCTCTCTCTCTCTCTCTCTTGCTCTCTCTTTCGCACACACGCACACACACACACTCACACACACAAAAACAAAAATACTCTGCGGCGGAATACGTCTTTCCTACCGTGCGTTTTCCCTGGCTCTGCCTCCAGTATCACAGTTCTATAAAGCTGTCAGTATGGCAGGAGGCCCCTGGAAGTCGGAGGGTGTAAATCCCTCTTTAAGGCTCCAGATCTGGATTTGTGTTTGCAAGTGGACCTGTTTATCAGCTCAGGTGAACTGCCACCGCGCTAGGTCAGCCTCACAGTGCTGGAGGCCTTTTAGCACCTTGTTTCTCACTAATGTGAAGTCTGCCGGCGGCCCAATTACGACAGGAAACTCTGCTGCTGTTTCTGTTCTGAGGCTGTTAGCTCATTCCTGTATCCACTGACGATTGTTAACTTTTATTGTCCCTACAAACAGTCGAAATATTGTTGTGTGTGTCGTAAACCTGGATACAAAGTGTTTACCCACACCTTGTTGAGCGTGTGTGTGTGAATGAGTGAGTGTATGTATGTGTGTGTGTCTGTGTGTGTGTGTGCCTCTCCAATGCCAGACCTCGTAGGAGTCGGGTCTGAGCCGAGGACAAAGTCTTTGGACACGATGAAAGATACTATACCTCCTCTGTTCAACGCCTGACTGTCTGGACTCAGTGGCTCAGACAACCTTGAGCATCCTCCTCGGTGACAGATACAAGTGATGGAGAGGGACGGGTCACTCCTTGGCTTAATAGATTTGGACGTGTGGGAACAGTCCAGAAGTCACCATGCAGACTTCAGTTTCCAGACTGAGAAGCCTTAGACCGTGCCAAGCCAAATGACTGGTCTGCATTCAGTCTACATGCAGCTGCTTTGGTTCCAAACACATTCTGGGACAGAAGCCATGAGAGGTTGGGGAAGCATGTGTTTGTGGGTGAGGGCGCACGCGCGTGTGTGTGTGTACGCTGTGTTATGCCAGCTCCTCGTGCCCACGCCCAGTTGTGCCGCCGCTAGCCACGGTGTGCTACACATGCTCCAGCCTCGCCAAGGCAAACAACTTCCCTCTCTCTTTCTCTCTCTCCCCCTGTACAGTATCTCACTCTCTCCTTCTCTCTCTCCCACTGAATATCCTTTGTCTCTCTCCGTCTGCATCTCTCTGTCTCTGTCTCTCTGTCTCTCTCTCTCTCTCTCTCTCTCTCTCTCTCTCTCTCTTCAACACACACACACACGCATTACACACAGTCTTATATTAGTGCCAGACCAGCGGGCTGCAGACAGCCACACTCTTGCACATCATATTCTAGTTGAGAAATCCCTACATTGAATCGGATGTATACAAAGTGAATTGGTTTGGACAGTATGTTTGATCAATACTGTATTGTATATTTGGTATATCTGATTACTTACTGTATTAAAACATGGAGTATGATAGGCCAATGCATCAAAAGATAGATCATGCTACATGCATGACCGGGAATGCTTTACATATCAAGCGGCCTTTTACCTGGGTAATAGGGGTCCATGGGACAAATGTCACAGGAACTCTGCTCCACAATAACACCTGACCTTTCCCCAGCAGTCAGCGGGAGGCCAAACAGGAAGGATTTATAAGCTGAGGTGAGAGGCTCTGGCAGAGGTTTGGCCCCACTCTCGCCCCCCCCCCCCCCCCCCCCCCACCCGGAGGGCCTGCTCTCCCTGGTGTGTTGACAGCGTTACTACGCATGTGGACCACTGAGAAATTGGGTGTGCGTCGCCCCCCGATTGTTCTGACCCCTGTAAACTGTGGCCTGGCTACCATGGGCTTTTCCTCCTCGGAATATCTCCCCCTTAAACAGATCTCTCAGGTACTGGGGCCCTACGGGGCGTGTGCTTCTCGCGGCCCATGGGAGCCACCAGGCCCCGGGTCATTAGCCACGCACTGATTGGGCGATCTGTGGAAATGGAGGGCAGGGGTAGGGATAATGTGACTCTATAAAACAGCTTTGGGAGTCCCTCAAGGCTAATTATGACACAGACAAGTACGTCTGTAAAGATTTAATGCAGCTCATATAAAATCCCCATTGTTCCAATTTCGCTCCCGGTAAACCCTGTTTGAGTAACGATAGCTGTTAAGATTCATCTCAACTAAATGATGTATTATTTTAGCCGAACAAATCCATGGCCAGATTTAATCCTATGAGGTATATAAATGTATTACCAGTAATGTAAATATTCAGTCTGCATAAAAAAAACACGTTCAAACCCTCAACCTCAATCCTGGCCATGTAGATCACTGGAGGTGACCGGTGATATTGTGGAGTCAGGCTCCCATGTGTTTAGCGCCGCGTCAGGGGCCTGTGTCCACGCAGTGGAAAGTGCCCTGTGTATGATTGATGAGGGCCCCGGTGCGCCGAGCCCTCCCAGGTGAGCTGGCCCTCAGAAGTATGGCACTTCAAGGCGCTGTGTGATAACATTGGAGCTGTCCTCCCTGCCATCGTCCTGCTAGCAGCCCCATTCATCATAGGCATGGGCCACATCACAGCTCACAGCAGGATTCACATACGACTCTCTTCCACTCCCTCTCCATTCCCCCGTGCTCTCCCTCCCTCCCTCCTTCCTTCTCTCTCCTCCATCCTCCACTCTCCTCTCCATTCCACCAGGGAGCGAGGTAAATACATTTCCAAATGAGTCAACAGAACATTAGCTTTTTTTCTGGGTGATTAGTAAGCTATATTTGTTTGTTTTTTTGGTTACGTTTTTCCTGTATTTTGAACCAGATTGGTAAACAAAAAACGGTATGTGTCAGACTAAAACTCATTTGAACCTTGAGGACTGAGTAGAGATTCTACGTTTTCACCTTGAGTCAGCCACAGTCAGCATCAGGTGGTTGTGGAAGAGTACAGTCTGCTTCATGTTTTCCATGGCCCTAATGGACCCTAATAGGTGGAGTGAGCCATCAGGAGATCAGGAGTTTCCGAATGCCCGGTGAGAATGCCCAGACTGCTGGACTCCTGGAGCTTAGGCCTGCTCTCCCGGAGCCTCCAGCACAGTCTTCCTCCCTGTCCAGCTGAGGTGGGTTGAGGTGGGCCTTCACCACAGCCTCTTGCAGCCTCTCCAACCTTCATTCCTCCTCGTCTTAAAAAAAGAGGAGTGGTTTCCAGGGGCTGATGGGTTTGCTGGCAGGTTGGCTCAAACCCTCACTGAGCACCTCTGTTCCCCCATTGCTCATGGAGAGGCAGGAATTTACTGGGACCACCCGATTGTTTTTGATACGTCCTGACCAGTTTACCCAAGGTATTCCCATGCAGCAATTATTGTGTGAATGGACTTCTTATAGACCTGCCGCCTCTCCGGATAAAACACCCAAAACACACAACATACAGAGTTCCCTTCTGTTCCAAAAAGGCAGACCTTTCGACTGTGGTGTAATTCTATCATGTCAAATAACTCTTCATATCCATACCCTCATTAGTATTTTCAAATAAGACAACAAATTACATCTTTAATTGAGCTAATGGATTTCCGCCTATTGAAACCACCTGAAAGGTGAATGGTGTCAGTTGTGAATTGATAAATATGAAATGCTGGGATAGAACATGTACCTACCACCACCAAATTCAAAAACTAACTGCACCACGATATCACCCTCCAATAGATATGACATACTGTATCTCTAAGTAAACGGTGGTCACTGGTTGTCGAGTTCTGTGTTGTTTGTGGTGAAGGACTCAGGTGCCGCAGCCCTTTGCAAGCACAGAACGTTTCACGTTCCTCTCCTTAAATTATAGGAGTGGAATATCTTACTACGGTACTTTAGTGTACTTGACAGTAGGTGTATGCCTGTGGAAAGGTGTGTGGTAGGACTGGAAGATGAATGCATGCATGGCATCTCCCAACCCGTGAGATTTATAACCAAGCATGTTGGACACGCCACATTGGTCAGACTTTTTAAAGCCTTATAATTGGGTTTAAAGAAGTCTAAATTTCAACTTCTTACAGACGCTTACTTAGCCATTCACCGCTAATAAACAAACAAGCTGACCTTTTTTAACATTGGAAAAGTCTAGAGAATCAACCAGAAATATTTCCTGTGGTGGGAGGCCAACCTAGGTTTGGCGAGGCTACTCTGTCTGACCATCCAGCAAGAGAGATTAGCCAAGTCGAAATATGGCTATATTTTGTAATGCATTTTACGAACAGAGCATGCATTTACTAGACATATTCAAATGAGTGTTGGAGAGAAACGCCCTGTTCGTCATCACGGTGCCTCACTGGTCAGGCGAACAACCGTTGAACTCATTTAAACTCAACGTGTCTGACACAGCGTGGCCCTGAAGGCTTCACCTTTCTCTTACGGTAACACTCAGTGGACATGGATGGATCTAGAATATTGCACTGTAGGAAGAGTACTTCAGATCTAACTATACGCTTTTTGAGGTCATTTGACGCTGTCAGTGTTTCATTGTCTGTTGATTACATTTCGAAGGCCAAGGTTAGTTGAGATGGATTTAGATAGACAGGTGCTTCATTCATCCCCTTGGAGAATTGACTCCACTGTGATGGATTTGGGCTATCGTAATGATGTTTTATTCCACAGAGGCCAGGATATTGCACAGCAGAGAATCTAAAATGAGACATACTTAAAGAGAAACACCTGAGTGGAGTTCCAGTAAAAGTAGAAGGGCAGGGTTTCCCGTTTGACAGAAAAATACACAGCTATACCCCTCCACTTCTTAATGTTCTTTCTATTAAAAGAAACATTCAGAATAAGCTTCTTTTACTTTGTTTGTTTTGCTCTGTAATTCAATGAAATCCAAGTTGGAAAACAAGAAAATAACCCCTCCGAATGGAAAAGACAAGTAAACAGTACCAACAGGCTGAGGTCAATAAAGATGGCGTCATTTTGTCTACACGTTGACATGGAGCTGGTCAAGTTTTCCTGCCTATCTCTCACTTTCTCCAGCCAGAGACACAACGGACATCAGCAAAGGAAACACAGACACACAGTCAACTCACACTCGTAAAGTTCCTTTATGAGCCTAAAACGGTTGTCATTGGATTTTTTTTGGGAAAGGGGAATCATTTCTGAACGCAATGCAAATACGAACGATACCCAATACATCACACTCATGGTGATAGCCAAATCTATGGGTCAAACAACTTTCCCGACGATGACTCGGCAGATGGTCGACGGTGATGATGAGCAGTGGAACACTGTGGTGAATACCCACAGGCTCTGTTACACACTGACATGGAGAAACATCGTAAGACCGTCTATTATCCTCTCTTGCCCTTTTTCCAATTCTCATTTTAGGGCAAGAATAACCACCAGGCCCCTAAAATAGATACCCATGTTTGACCACAGCTCTTTGCTTGTTCACGTTGTCTCCTGTGTCACGTGACCCCGTCTCACCAGGCATCATCGTGACCCATCGGTACTGACACAGCAGACGGTTGTATTGGGTTTCCCTAAACAGGAACAGCACATGAAAGGCTTCGCCAACAACGTCAACTAAGTTCAAATGTTTATTTTCAGAGTTATGTTGGAATATTGATTTTATTTCCATGTACATTTCATGTAGTTCTAGACTTGGCACAGCAGGTCAGTGGGTCTCAGACTTTTGTTTAAAATCAGAGGCCAGGTCTGAAATTGTGTCGGTCCATACTGGGACAGTGTCAGTACAAGGCAGGCAATGATAAGAGAATCTGTGTCATGGAATCCAAGCAAAATAAGCAAAACCCTGGAACACTTTATTTTTGAACATGCGCATGGAATATCAGACCTGCTCTCTGGAAAAATACGACCATTAATATCAAAATCTGAGGTGTCACTTTTCCTTCTTTTTTCACTTTTTTGGAAACTGAAATTTACTTTTCATTATGTTTATACAGGATTGTGTTTCATGTGCAATAAAACACCTTTCGACCTATTCCAATAAAGTATGAAATTCTTGAATGTCTATTACCATGTCTGCTGGCTTGGCTGAAATTCTGTCTGAAAGACAGACTGTACAAGCAGACGGGGGGATTCGGGGACCCACCACCCCAGTCGGTCAGGTGCGGGCCAGACAGTCCAGCATGAATGAACACAATGTCACTGGCATGTTCCACGAGTGCTCATTCTGAGAGTCTCTACACAACATCATCTGATTTGATGTTTTGAATTTGAATGGTTTAAATGAAATGAAAACATGCTGTAAAAGAGAAACACATTCAGGTATGATTTGGATCGAATCAAGCGTAATGTTATTTGATGTGGAGATAGATTTCTGCTCTGCGTTGACTTTTGATTGGATTATTAGTATTTCCATGGTTACTGTGTCACCACATGGAATAAGAGTGTGTTATATGATCAATTACCCTAAAGAGACTCTCAAGATCATGGTACAAACTCGTCCGTTACAGGGGAACAATTATACACTCTCCTGTCAGTGTGAGGATAAATCAACCATATTAACCATCTGTGTAAACCAGGGCAACCCAAACACAGGGTCCTGAACAGCCCGTGAAATCAATCAATCAATCGTCCTTGTTAAAGTCACTCTGTGTGACTAAGGTGAGCCATAAAAGTAGTCTTGAGTTGGAGGGTTTGGAAGGGGGTGGTGGTGGTGGTGGTGGTGGGGGGGGTCATTTTCTATCCCCTCCTTAAGTAAATACTGCATCTACAGTGTGTATTAGGCCCATCACAATCCCTGGTTATTTGGCAGCCTGTTGCTAATGGAAGCTTGGCCCAGAGTGGACGTCACGAGCTGGGGCCTGAACAAAGAGGTTCTTTCTATGTGCCGGGAGGTGCTGAAAGGCTGGTGGAGGGTGGCAGGGCACTGGGGAGCACCACTATCATGCTGGGCTTCACATACTGCATGGGGCCACAAAGGTGAGACCCATTATCCCCCCCCCCCCCCCCAACTACCACCACCATCGCTATGGGAGACCTCAGATGGGGATGCAAGTGTGTGTGTGTGTGGTAGGGGGGCGGGGGGGGGGGCTGGATCAGGTAGCCTGCTTGGTAAATACTGTCACTCAGGACAAGATGCCAGCTAGCTCGCTGATTCCTAATATACTGTAGAACGTGTCTACAGGAAAAAAGAAAAGAAAAAGGTTGATGATTGACGAGACAATCAAATGGTCTGTTAGGACAGTTAAAGGGAATCCACGTGGTTGTTTCCCCTGTACTGAGGCCTCAAATACAAATGAGTGTGCTTTGGCAGATCTGACTCAGCCATGGCTGCCAATATGCCTCCTCCTCCTCTTTCTCCTCCTCCTCCTCTTTCTCCTCTTTCTCCTCTTTCTCCTCTTTCTCCCCTTTCTCCTCCTCCTTCTCCTCCTCCTCCTTCTCCTCCTCCTCTTTCTCCTCCTCTTCCTCCTCTTCCTCCTTCTCTTCCTCCTCCTCTTCCCATCAAAGTGCTGGCAGTAGTTCTCCTTGATAATAATTAGCTGTGAACACACACAACTAACATTTCATTAAGCACTTAGTCAAATGCAGGGAGTGGTGTGTGCAGGCCAGAGGAGAGACAGGGCCTTCTGCCCAGTTTGCCCAACTGAATGATGGGATCTAAAAGTAGACATGGCAAAGCTTCATACCTCATTGATTTTTCTGTGGCACGGCTTTCGTACATCGCACAACATAATTCAGACCACATGTGCCCGAAAGTGCCCTCTTGAACACGAAGCCGTGGATGTCTGAGACAGCTTGCATCAAGTGTAAGACACTTACGCTGCACTTCTCAGCTGAAGGATTTGAGGGGGAAGACAAAGTGAATCACTTTGTGTCCGTGTTTCTCCCGGCAACGAATGCGCGCATCTCTCTCGCATTCTCTTCCTATCCTTCTTTCTCTGTCTCCGTTTTTTTTCTCTCTCCCACTTTCTCTCTCTCTACGGCTCTCCACCCATACTGCCCTCTCACTTGCTCTCTCTCTCCCTCCATCCCTCCCCCTCTCCACTGTCCGGTTGGGTTTGTTGGAGCAGTCTAGTTGCTGTGTCAGCTGATGCAGTGTCACTGTTGATTTATGCTGTCCCGTGTAGACATCTGGAAGTTTGAATGCACGCCTGATGAGTCAAAGTAAGAACAGCTGTTCTGAGATGAATTAATCATTGCATTTGTCATTGATGTTTGACTTTGAATTGTGCTGTTAGCGTGTGTTATGAATTACCCCTGTAGAAACTACACTCACTAGGAATGATTCATGTAGGTGTAAGTTTAACTAAAGGTGATACCGTTGTTTTAGAATACATTATGAAGTATGTAATGACCATTGGTTATTCATCTTGAAGACCACCTCTTTGGGAGAGAGCTGTACATTGAAAGGCAAAGAGGGGCTGCAAAAGTATGTCAATGTAATTTTGAACGGGCAAAGTTGAGACAGCTTACCAGAGGAAAGACTGGGGGCCTCGCGACAGGACCCTTGGAGCCAGAGGGGTGATCCCCTGGACACCGTACACAGTCCGCCTTTCACCTCCTTCTGCATACACAAAGGGGAACTTATCCAAGCCCCCCGCTCCGTTACACCCCACTCCTCTGCCCTTCTCTCCCCCACCCCCCAGCACTCATTATGAGTAGGAGCCAGCTCCCACCACAGTATAATAAAAACCTGCTTCTCTGGACAGATCTGCCAGATACTCACAGCAGGCCAGAGGAGAGGAGCAGGGGAGAGGAAAGAGGAGCAGAGGAGAAGAGAATAGAGACGTGAACAGTTGAGGAGAAAAGTGGTGGCGTCATAAAAGTCCCTCCTTCCATCGTGAGTGGAAGCCAACATTGCATTCCCCAAGGCTTCAATCTCATCTGAAATGAATTGGTGTGACCCCGCGTATAGAGGTGTCAAGTTAACATCCCCTTATCAGAAAAAACAACAACAGCAGCGACGTTTAAATCTCAGAGAACCACATGCCCTTTTATATTATGTTTGACTCCGTGACATCCAGAGGCACATGTCCGCGGCAGGGGGCAGGTTCTCTGCGCTCCGCCTGGTGGTTGGGGCTCCCCTGCCCCAACCACCTGTTCTGGATCTGTCACCAGGGGAGACTACTGTAAAAGGTTACGTTTCCTCTGGCGGGGCCTTTACTGCACAGGGTCGTGGCTGGGGGCCGCACACAGCCTCCCCCAGGCCCCGGCACTGAGAGTAAATAAACTGGAGGAACCATCCCAGGGAGTGTATGTGTGTGTGGGGATGGACAGTACAGACGGCTGGGAAAACAAGGCTGGGTTAAGCATGGCTACCACCTCACCTGTGTCTGACCTGTCTGTTATTGTCTGGGGAGATACTCTGAGAGCTGGTTTGAAGGGTTCTCTGTTGTTACTGGAGAAGTGAACATTCACGCACACCTCGCTCTGACGTGGGTGCCCTCTCCCAGAGTGGAATACTCAATACTATCTTTGCAGTGATTCTAATGTTCTATATCCATCACTATCTCCACCATTACACCATATACAGTAGACACTAGGTCAAAAACGGCACTCACTGGCCTGCAATGTAGCACAACATTGTAGTACATGTTTTTTACTGAGCAGGATTTCCAACCCATAATATAGTGAACACTGGGCATGGTACAAGAATGGCGCCATGTCGCAGTGATCCACTCGGGAGCTGAATGGAAGAATCCCTGTTCCTCTAAAAAGACGAGCTCATTAGCATTTACACTGCTCTTCCATACCCTGAGGGGATGTTATTTGTTCAAATATCCCCTTGTTTTCACAGGTCTGTTATCACAGTGTAAAACTAACACAGGGTCCAGAGGCTGTATAACCTAGACCCATAGCTGAATCTGAGCCAGAGACATACATCATGGCTAGACTGGACTGTAATCAGGCAAGGGTTACACATGCCTGCTTCGTCAATAATGAAGGAGAGAGTGAGAAAGAGAGGGAGCCGTAAGTGAGAATGAAAGGGAGAGCGTGAGAGAAAGAGAGACACAGACAGACAGAAGGACAGAGAGACAGGACAGAGACAAACAGGAAGTGAGAGAAACCGAGAGAGACAAAGGATGAGAGAGAAACAAACAGAAAGATAGTCATAGCAAACGTCTTAAGAGACACAGAGAGAGAGCGAGCGAGAGAGCGAGAGAGAGAGAGAGAGAGACAGAGAGAGAGAGAGAGAGAGAGAGAGAGAGAGAGAGAGAGAGAGAGAGAGAGAGAGAGAGAGAGAGAGAGAGAGAGAGAGAGAGAGAGAGAGAGAGAGAGAGAGAGAGAGAGAGAGAGAGAGAGAGAGAGAGAGAGAGAGGCAGATCAGTGCAGGTCAGCTTCTATCTGTGCTAATTCATTGAACAGATCTGTTTTGGTTTCTGCAACACCTCTGTAATTAGCTCTGTGAGTTATGGTGGAATGCCCCGAGGAGGGCCCTGTGGCCCTGGTAGACCCTGACTACAGCTGCTGGGTTGATGTTTTTATGAGAAAGGCCGTCCTAATATTACTGATGTTTCCATAATCACTTTCACTTGGATGAAAGGCCAGCAGGAGTGCTCAATTTATCTGACAGATTCCATAATGGAAGAATATGAGGAATCTGGTTGGACTGAGATCAGCTTTTGACGTTCGGTATGACAGTGTAGTAAATTCCCTGACATAAACACATCCACAGAGATGGAAAGACACAGGGGGGAAGTCTTTCTGATCTGGCCCGGCTAGTCTACCATGCTGACTACACTCCAGAACAGGATCCAGTGTTTAGGTCTTACCTGAGGGCCAGTTAGGGACAGCTTGTTTACCCAGGAAGTGTCTGGTGTGGCTCCTCCGCTGACTGGCCGTGTGTGCTACAGGTGCCTAGGGCTATTCCTCTTACAGTAGTCCAGAGCAAAGCAAAGCCAGCATCAGCCGGATTGAGAATGACAATCCTGACGTTTCTGCAGTCAAACACACCCAAACACACATGCCTAATCTGCATCCTCAGGATTAGCCTCCCAACAGCCTCCAAGGCCTGGTGGTCTCTCTGTTTGTTGTTCTCCGTTGCTACATGCAGACTTTAAATAAACAGGGCTTTGATAAGCCAGGGGCCAGGCAGTGACCTTTGACCTCTAGCAGTTCCGATCGGGACGCAAGAGCATGAGGTTGACCAGGTGACAGGGGCATGGCTCTAAATTACCCTGGCTTTTCAGGACAGGGAGGTTTGTAAACAGTGGGAGTGGATGACTAGCTGTTGGGAGGAAACCTTCTCCCCAGAGAGAGGGCTGACCTGGAGAGGTCCTGGGGTTAAGAGGGACACAGAAACAAAAAGCAATATCCTTGTGAACAGTTATGGCTGTTAATAACATGAGGTATTTTAGGATAATAGAAAAGCATGAAAACATATAAACTCAACATGGTTGTTTAACTATAAATTTAAAACTAGAAAAAAGAAATAGGAAAAAAAAACTGTTTACAATCGGTTTTGTTCATCTTTATACAGCATAGGCTTTTGAGTTGAGGAAAGTGGAAAATATCTGGATGTGAAAGCATGACAAATGCAAAAGCCTAACTGGCTAGCTAGCAAATATTGATAGCATCAGTTAGCATTAAGCTCAGGTGGTCATGGTTAGCCTTCGCTTAAACAACATTTACGTTGAACTGTTAGGCCTAACCTTGTGATGTGCAGTGTTGATGTGTGGTCTAAGAATCGTTTTAAACAGCGTCCGGTGGTGAAACAACACGTGCCATGCCCTGACCAGGAACAAAATCCGCTGTCTCATTCGTCACACGAGTCTAATGTTGCTTCTCAATCTTTTGTTTGTATAGTATAAGTATGTTAATGTCTAGTAGCTTTTATTCATATTATTGCTCTCTCTCCAAGAGGGTTTACACACCGTTCACATAAAAACAGTTTGCCAACATCTGCCAAAGCAAATTCGGGAAAATAAAGTTAAAATATTTCCTTCTCCAGGACGAGAGGTCCTTGGCTTATTTGTGATGGAAGCGGCTAGCTGTAGCCAGCCAGTGGCGTTCTGAGGTCTCTTTGTAGGCTGTCGAACGTTCACCAAACCACAAATTATCATTGGAGCAGGGCAAGCCTCACGCCCCGCCACCAGGCCCACCCTCCCGCCTCCCCTGAAGCCTGGGATTTACAGCATCTGTCCAAATAAACATGGCCGAAAGCTGTGGTGGAGAGGGCTGGAGGAGGGACCCGGGGAGGGGCCAGGGAGGGGCCAGGGGTGAGCACACTCCACAGAGAATCAGATCCCACACCCTGCCTGAGTGATGTTGCCTGCCCAGAAACACGGCTGGCCCGCACCAAGCAATTAGACGGCTTCACCCTTTCTCAAATAAAGTATTTCCTGGCTAGAATGAGTGGTATAAATACACGCATTTAGTTCTGTGTGCTGTATCTTCCCCCCTGGTCATTCTCTCTCTCTCTCTCTCTCTCTCTCTCTCTCTCTCTCTCTCTCTCTCTCTCTCTCTCTCTCTCTCTCTCTATCTCACCTTCGCTTTGTTTTTACTTAATGTTTCAAAAGTGTTGCATATCTCTCATTCGTTCTCTCTCTCCAGCCACCCCTTTCTTTATCTTGGTCCTTCCCCCCAAGCGTACCTCCTCTTTGCTTCACTCTACAATATTTTCATGGTAAATGGAGTGAGGCCTTAAGCAAATACGGCTCAAATCTGTCTCTGTATGTTTTCCTTTCTGTCCAGAAGTCACGCATACGTGCGTTTATAGTGTACAGTGGAAACAGTTCCTAAGGTTCCTCATCACTTACTGGTACCTGGCCCTCGACCCAGGCCTATTTCTGTTGAGAAGGAACCCTTTTAGTTTCGGTGTCGGCAGTGTTATTAATATTATCGGCACTGCATCATATGGGAAAATCAATATTGCTTTATAGGAGATTATGGAGACAAATATAATCAGAAAAATACCAAGGTTTCCCTTAACATCACATTGGTTTTTATTCTTAGATCTGTTTTTTTCTTCTTTCTGTAACACGCTGTTTCAAGTGGCCAATCAGGTTTGAGGTGGGCGCCTGGTGAGTTCCGTGGTGCTCTGGGTGTTCTACTGCAGGTCTCCAGTTGATCAAGTGGTGGCAGCAGGAGCTTTGGAGTAGAAGTCTGCGGGATGGTCCGTTCACATTTCACACACACAGGTTCTCTCTCTCTCTCTCCCTCTCTTTTTCTCGCTCTCTCCCTCTGCCACTCTCTCTCCCTCCCTCTCTTTCTCTCTCTCTCTCTCTCTCTCTCTCTCTCTCTCTCTCTCTCTCTCTCTCTCTCTCTCTCTCTCTCTCTCTCTCTCTCTCTCTCTCGCTCGCTCTCTCTCTCTTTGTCTCTCTCACACACACCCGCACACCCCACACCCCTCACACACACACCCAAACACACACACACACACTACTTGGCACAGCCAAGTAGACCGCTCCCTGTTTATCATGATGCAATTTGACTGTTTATTACAGTAACAGGTTTTCCCACTATAAATAATCGAAATATTGTGGTCCTCCAACTCGTAGTGAAAAGACAATGCTGACAAGAATGTGTGTGCCCAGTCCACCTTGGGGACACATTAGGGATTCTTTACTTCCACTGACCCATCTCTCTGCTTCTCTGTCAACACACCCAGCAGTATTGACAAAGCTGGGACTTCCATTATGAGACAGAAAGACTCTCAAGTGTCCCATTGATGAGGAATCTCCGTCTGTGTGTACATGTTTGTGTGCGTGCGAGCACGAGTGTGTATCTGTGTGTGTGTACGTGTCTGTGTGTGCATGCGTGCATGCACTATCTGAGCCAGGGCATGTCAACAGCATGAGACAATTTGACTTTTACAATCCATGCATTTGACCTTATAAAATGGATCGTTTTCAGCACAAACTAGAAGCTTTTATTTGGTCCACATACAGTTGTGCTCTGCTGTTGTCCATATACATTAATACCGTGCATGCACAGTAGTAAAACATTGCTTTTCTCATAGCTTTTAGGACCTTTCCTTTGTCATACACCAAACACACTGTACTGGAGTGGGTGTTGTCCTACCCAACATAAAAAACATTCCCTCCTCATTACTTAACAGTACATTAGTGTAAACTGGGAGATTACAACATAATACATGTTTGGAAAAGAGCCACCGGTTGAGGTAACAGTATACTATACTGTACTTCTACTAATAAAATCGCTTCGTTTTAGATAAATGTTTATATACTGTGAGTTCATGACTTACCCAAGGAGGGTAAACCTTTCAACTATTAGTGGGGGTGATGAATAGGAGTCATTAGATTACGCTGCAACAAATCAGCTTTACCGTAAACCTTTTCACCTTCTCATTTTCTAATGAGTGTTCCCTCACAAACACCTGGTCCCTGGAGCTCTGGCCCTCACAGTGACTTAATTAGTCGTAATAGAACGCTAATACACACTGATACACACCCACACATACTGAAACACGGCGTCATGATGTTATGCTGTTTTAATTTCCCTGCTTTGACATCGTTTCGCCAACTGTTGATGGTCTGTGTGGAGCATTGATCGAAAGTTTGCGTGTGTGGTGTATCTGTACCATCCATCGAGGCCAGCATTCAGGATAGGACGTTTGTCCCATCGATTTCTCACCTCTCCTCTTCCCTGTCCGTTCCCACAGAGTGACGAGAGGTGACCCGTGCTGTAAACAGGAGACCGGAGATCGGGCGCGGCCTTCCGCCTGAACATGAGACACTGACAAGACGTCTGCGACTCCTGTGGTCCCTGGTGACCTTAACCCGTGGAGGTGAAGGCACCGCGCTTGCCGGGGGCACGGCCATGTGTCTTGTATATTTGCGCAGCAAGCGGTTTGCAGAAAGACATCCTTGTAAAGGCCACCGGCAGTGCTCTCGCAGGGCTGTCGGGGTGCCGACACACCGTGTCTGTCATCTCCAACATGGCTGTCAGCACCACACACAGCGTCCCTGGGTCAGACGGTCTCATCCAGCCCAACGTCTCTCTCCTCAGGCTCGGGACTGACGCAGCCCCGTCCCATTTGGCGGGACGCACACAGACCTCCTTTGATCCCGTATTGACACACACTCTGAGTTTGATTGCATGTTCCTGGGTGCTGAAGGATCATTACCGTCAGGGAGATTAATCAAATAAATGCTTGAGGGTCGGCACACAGACTCCTAGCCAGGATGTTTATATGTGAGCATATCCTCATCGTAGATCGCCTCGGTCTTATTTGTCTACATGGAGGCGAACCCACAAAAAATCGTCATGAATACTACAGTGTGTTCTGGAAAGAGATATGTCCAATGTTTCGAAAGCGGAAAAAACCTTCCGACGTGAGAGACGCTCGCATAATCAAATCAAGTCCATCTCTATGAAGGGCTCCCGCAGGGGCGAGCTGCGGTACATTTACATTTAGTCATTTAGCAGACACTCTTATCCAGAGCGACTTACAGTAAGTACAGGGACATTCCCCCGAGGCAAGTAGGGTGAAGTGCCTTGCCCAAGGACACAACGTCAGTTTGCACGGCCGGGAATCGAACTGGCAACCTTCGGATTACTATCCCGATTCCCTCACCGCTCAGCCATCTGACTCCCGGTACAGATGAAGTCTTTCACGAGCGAAGGGACGCCGACGAGCCCATGGGTGTGTTCCGTGTCTGTCCGAGAGCCTCCTACGGTCGGAGAGGGCCAGAGGCCTCCGCGGACCCTCTGAAGAGCTGATAGTGAGAGCGTTTCACTGGGCAGCGGTGGTGGATTGATAGGGGCCGAGGGACCCCTGTGTTGATACTAGAGGGGTTAATGTCAGCTCTGAGGCTGGGAGGGCTGCTCTGACCGGGAGTCCCATCTCCATAGCCCAGGCTGGGGCCTGCTACACCTCGTTCATTAATCATGGGCCTAATTTGTTTTCACACAGGCCCGCTGACACAGAGTGACTGTTATTACAGTGGCAGAGAGGGGGGGGGGTGGGGGGGATCTGAGAGGAGAGGAGTCGTCCCTGGGACGCACGCAACAGGAGTCACCTTGCCTGTCCATGGATTGGTCTTGCTCCGCTCCACCCGTGTGTGTGTGTGATTGTCTGTGTGTCTGCGTGTGTCTGCGTGTGTATGTTTATGCATGTCAGTCAGGGGGAGGACCACTGCAGAGAGACGGACAAAAGAGGTGAATTATTCGCCTTTGCCTGTCAGACGGACGGCTTCCGCCAACGACAGCTCCGAGTTGACGGCCTGTCGTTTGAACAGAGGGGGATTACAGGCTTCGTCTGTCAAGAGAGCAATTGCAGGCTCATCTTTTGGAAAATATTTGAGTCATAAAGCTTTTCTGTCCACAAGCAGACGACCATGTACAGTATTCATTTCCATCCACTACATAAAATGTTGAACCTAATTACACATTACTCGGTCCGGTGAAGAGCACCTGTCTGCTTTTTTGGGGGGACTGAACAACCTTTCATGCATGTGTGAAAACAAGCAGGTATCCTCAAACAAGTGTGAGTGACCTATTTGACCCTGTTTATTAGTATCCCTGTGGGGGTGGGGTGGTAGGGGGGGTGGTAGGGGGGATGGTAGGGGGGGGTCCCAAAGCAATGTTTACACGGCAAACTCCCTTTTTCCAAGACTGCCAAGCTTCGACAAAGATGTGCTGCTTCTTTTACTTCCCTCGGCTACCCAGCTGTTAATTTGATCATTTGCAAGGCCCCTCTCTAAATGACATGATTGCCTGCACACAGTCACGCGGAGACAGGTCTGGTTTCCCAGGATCTCGGGTGTGTGTGACAGTGTAGCGAGAGAGAAAAACAAGCAGAGGGAGAAGAGGCTGGGAAGACAAATGATTCCCTATGGTCAAGGTTAACAAAAGTGGATGCACATTTAGAAAAATGTAGTCCAAAGTCCAAATGAAGAAGTGTGAACTGATGGACTGGTGGGTTAGAGTTAAATAGGTTTTGTAGCCCGTGTAGAATGACTGGGTAGTCACTGTAGCTCCACAAATGCAATTCTACCGTCCATACTGAATGTAACAAGCGCTTGCCTCCTTTCCACGAAGAACAGGAGACGCTAGTAAATCAGATGGAGGGTTCTACAGAACTGAAACTTTCAACACGCAGAGCTCTGATTTGATAGCGCTGTTTCACTCCAGGTTTGACATCAAGTACTCTATTTGAAATTTAGCTTTCGAGAATAACTTTATGACTTACCAGGGAATAGTCTAGGCTCCTTTCTTTCCTGTTAAGTTAATAATGACGTTCAAAGTTGAACAAAATGCACTGACCTAGGAGTTAGACCAAAGAAAACACTCCACCTCTCCTCCCCTATGTGTTTAAGGAGCAAGCAGAGTACAGGGAATCATAGTCATGGCCCATCCATCAGACACAGAGGAAGAGAGAGAGATGAGGGGGAGAGAGAAAGAGAAGGAGAGAGAAAGAGACGGGGAGAGGGAGAAAGAAAGAGATGGAAAGAGAGAGAGAGGGGGAGAGAGAAAGAGATGGAAAGGGAGAGAGAGAGAGAAAGACAGAGGGGTGGGGGGGGGTTTGAGTGACTCGACCCAAGGAGGAAACCTCTCCTCTACTACCAGTGGGAAATGAGAAAGGGAGAAAGAGAGAGGGAGAAATTATTGTAGAGCAAAAAAAGCAATTTGATTTTCCAAAGTTATCTTTTATTAAGGAAATGAGTCAATGGTGTGTTAATCTCTGGAGTGCCAAAGACCTTGCCAAACTGCGGCCTTCAGTCATAGATCTAATGTCAATTTAACATTAGAAAACGCATGACAACTCACATGTAAAGTTTAGGTATACTTTTATACTGTTCATTTAGTCAGCTGTCTTGTATAATTTAATTCTTCAGTTTGTATTTTCACAAACCACAAACACTGAATGAAGATCTTCTTACTGAATGACCATTTAGCAATCAATAACATTTCACTCTATGTAATGTATGCACCCTGTTGGATTCCTGTTGTTAGGTGTGGTAATAATAGAGCTTTAGCCTAGCATTACTCAAATGTATTATTTCATTTCAGAATGAAATCACCAGTAAAATGAATTTATAAATGTAACCTTCACTCAGGTTGTGGAAAAGTAAAGAGAGAGTGAAAAAGTCAAAGACCTTATTGTTTGGCCTCTGAAAACCAGTAGCAGATAAGGCCAAATGTCGCCATGGAAACTAGAGCCACCTGGAGCCAGAGTCCAATTTTGGAAACCACAAAGTCAACATGAACGCGTGCTACGGTAGGGAGAGAGAGAAAAAAGACTTGTGATTATGCGAGCCATAATCACAAGACAAAATATATAAACTAAAAGGCCCTTGGATACTGCACAGCATCACTGTTAATTTCCATCAGACCAGGTAAGGCTATCAGTCAGGGCCACAGGCAGAAGCCCGATGACACATTTACAGTGCATATAATGTGAGAGACTGTCACTATTCCAGAAACCATATCCTTTTATTTATACAGGGCAAAGCCGAATGCTGCAACGGTTGCGTGCTTCCTTAAAATGTTTTAAATCACCCACATTTCGGTGAGTGGAGACATTAAGCTAATATCTCCGTAGCCCCTAGCTAGCTAAGTCTGAGGTAAAGAGTGCGGTATGGTTAGCGGGGAATAAGAACGCTCTTGTGAACAGGGGATGTGAAAGGAGAGCTCGTCATTGGCTCCGAGCGGCAGTGGACGGAGACGGAAGGTCAGCTTTCTGTGGTTAGATTCCACCGGAGACCTAGACTCAACCTTCCCCAGGCTATGGGTGTCTCCTGCTTAAAGACAAACATGAACCTGGACGTACTTGTGTTACTTATAAGAGGTGCAAATCACAGTTGGTGTCCTTTAAATTAAGTCTCGTTGCACCTCTAGATTTCAGACTGGATTTGTAAAGAACGTTTGTTCATTTGAGAGACATCGCACAGAACCATACAAAGTCTGATGGAATTTGTTCTGTAGCTGTCAAACATAGAACTTTGACATGTTGTCAAATGAAACAGGCTACAAACAATGTCTTTTTTACAGTTTTAAGACTCTTCCATAAATAAGAAACACACAATCTTGTCAAAACCTAAAAAAGTAACACCAACTCTGTCATAAACGTTACTCTGACACAGCCTACAACCTGCGAAACCTACCAAAGCAAGTCTACCTTGACGATATGATAATACGATTGACCTCATGTAGAGTCTGTTTGGACAGTTGGAAGCAAGGCGCTGCAGTGGTACCCTCAATGTTTTCCTTCGTTTTCTTCTGTGATTAGCCAAGGCAGAGGCAGCGCTAGCCTGACATTGTTCAGGCCGCGCTCGGCCAAATTATGCCCAACGAGCCACAGGTCTGGAGAGCAGTTAGGGTCCAATTAACGCGGGCCAAAGTGATTTCCTCGGTCGGATCACCACATGTCGCATGCAATGGTAATTACACGGTAAAGAATTCAGCACACGCCTCATGTGAACATGGCCACATCCTGCCCGTCGTGGCTGCATGGCCGTGTGCGGACCTGTCAGGTGAAAGTAGGTGGCATGGAGAGCATCAACACAGAACAAGGAAGTTTGAGCCTCTGTTCCCGCCGTAGACCTGAGAGACGTAACAACGGTTGCTAGTGAGACGGTATGTAACAGACGTAGCCACGCTCCGTCACAACAAGGTGTCGTTCGCCACTCGCTGGGCTCGAACGCTGGGCACTACATACCGTCACACTAGTGACGGTATGTAACAGCACACCAGTTAAGAGTGCGAACCACAGAAGCACAGGCTCTTCTGCAGAGGCCCGGGTATGATACCAGCCTGGGCCTATGTCCTACATTTCCTCCCCTCTCTCTACGTTGCCTGTCATCTTACCAAGTCCCTATCCCAATAAAGCGGAAATGCTTTGAGAAATATATTTTTTTTATATCAACATCTTTCTACACACCTTGTGTTACAGGCCCAATGCACATCTGGAACTAAAACATGTGTTCTTGTTGCATGATGTTTGAATATGCAATGAGATAGCTCTTTGGGCCTAAGACTCCGGTCGTTCTAGGGAGTGTGTCCACAGTGTGAAATATATCAGTATTTGGACTCCTTTCTCTGTCATTCCTGCCCTAACACTTGAGTTCAAACAAACATTTCTGGTTACACTGAAAACCACAAAAATATATGGTAATGTCATTAACCCCATCCAGGTTAGGACAAATACCATGAGCAATGGAAAAGAGAAATAAAAAACATTGAAATATTAGCATGCATTATTAATCTGAGGTAAATCTCATCCTCTATATACCAGACAAAGAATAAATGTAGATTATAGTTGCCTTTTTAAAGTATCCACATCTGTCTTCTTCAAGCCTCAGAACACTGTGCTTGCCTAAGGATATAAAAAAAATTATGCTGACAGCAGCACAGATTTGACATGACTGCTGCACTGAAATTAATCTGTTTCTCCTTGATACCTCCAACCAATTATGATTAGACAAGTAAAATGCTATAAGAACATGTTATTCCTTTTAGCCCTAGCTGTACATAATGGTTAGCCTTTCAGCTAGCTAGCAAGCTAGCCTGTTAGCTGTCCTCCTCTCATGTCACAAGGTTTGGAGGTATATGATGAATGGACCAAGGGGCAATGACCGAAGCTGTAATTGTCACAAATGACATTGAAGTAGTTTTTGTTACATCAGTCTGGTAAAATATCCTTGGCGTTGCCAGTATTAGCACAGGAGACTCCTGCCACTGCAGTGGTACCTGTCCAAGAACAACTTGTCTGAGGTCGTTTGAGAGCCGGCGCCTGACACAGTGATTATAGGTGGTGCTCTGGGTGAGGAAAGCTGTGGTTTCATGCTGAATATCTGAGAAATCCATTGTGAGTTTCACCTTTGGAGAGGTAGTATTTGACTGAATTATTTGCAATAGGGAGGAAGTTAGTAAGTCCCAGGACTGTTATAAGGAGCGATGTCAGCCGTGCATGGAAGGCTAAGAGTGTTGGGGACATGCATTCACATCTGTGGTAATGCTTTCTAGAATAGGTTAACACGTTTCTACAGAACAGCACGAAGCCTGCATTATATTCACCTGAAATCTGACAATATATGCTTATTAAAAAGTAATGTCATTGTTTTGACTGATTCGCGGCCGACTGACGTCAGTTTGGGAGGATGAGAAGGTGTGGGGTGATCGACACTCGCCCCGTCGCCCACTCTGCCCTGGTTCCAGGGGACACCAGGGAGTGAGGGGAAAGAAACCATAACCTCCCCACCAATGGCTCCATTGTGTGGACAGCAGCTCTTACCTCATAAGTACTAGCAACACACCACGCACGGCATGGTGATGGAGGAGTGGAGGTGTGTGTGTGTGTGTGTGCGAGGGGGGTCTTGGTCGGAAAACACTCTGTCTTTCCATCAGAAGAGTCATTATATCAGGCATGTTACAGTCCATCAGCTGGACGCTGGCCACAAATAACCAAGATGGCTCCCGGGAGGCGTATCACCCACTTTGTGGTTCTCGCTCCTCTCCTCTGACATAAGTATCTCATGATGTGTTGCTTCTGGTCACAGACAAAAATCATACGGCTAGACATGTCATGTCTTTCTTCACGTGTAAAAGGGAACACGCCGGCCATGTGCTGGTGTGTATGGGAGAAAGCACCCAGCGCACGATGCGTGTGCTGGGTGTCATGACGTGTTTCGCGCCGCTCACAGCACACGTACTAAACTCTATCGGCCACCCAATAAATCGTACTGGAGGGAAAACACAACACATGATATACTGCTGCTTAATGAACGTGAGCAGAGGTGGTGGAGTGGGGCGGAGGGGTGGGGAGCGGGAGGTGCTGAGGTGGAGAAACTTGGACGGGTGGAGGAGGCTTAGAGGTGGAGAGCTGGGGAGGGGTGCAGGGTTGGAGAGGCTTAGCGGGGTGGGTTTGCGAGGCAGAGAAGTTCAAATAGGTGCCGAGGGGCTGGGTGCAACTAGTGCAGAACCAGGCTAAATAGGGGTGGGTGGACACGCTGGGTCTGAGTCACAAGGGGTTAATTGTAGGTGTTTAAGGAGCCTGTGTCGTTAAAGAGCAGGCTTGACTGGAAAGAGTTCTGTATTTATACATGGCAAAGGTAATGAGCACAAATGATTCTGTGGGACAGATATGGGATGTGACCACTGGGTCTGAAAAAGAGAGTTGGAGAGAGAGAGAGAGAGAGAGCGTGAGACAGACAATCCTCAGCTCCAGTCTAGGCTCCAGGGATTGTTTTCACTCCAAATAGATGGCTGAAACTCAAGCCGGCTAATTAATTCCAATTTACATATGCCCATTCTTCCTTGCTTTCCATTCAGGTCCAGCAAACCAGACGCTTGTCACACTGCAGGGCGATTGATTGACTAATTAATGATTCCCCAGGTGCTGTAATTAAATGGAAATTAGCTTAATAGGCCACAGGCGGTGTAATGCTGCCGTTCTCTGTTTTTATTACCCACATGCATACACACGAACACATGCATGTTCTTATGAATGAGAACACACACACACAGATACATATTAACACATGCATGTGTAGCCGGTGTAGATCGGTTAAAACTCACTCCTCAGGTATGTAACAGGGCCACTCGCGCCAACGAAGCTCTAGCTTTTCTTTGGCGTAGCTGGTCGTGGTCGCGCTTGGGATGTCAGAGGTGAAACAAAGCACATCCTCCGACATTGTTCTAACCCAGAGTGAAACCATCTATTAGAAATGTCTACAATACTGAGAGTTCATGGGTATTCATGCCCTTCTTTTTGATTATTTGATTTTCTTACATACACTTAAACATGTTCAAATCACTTCTCTGAGATGTTTGTACAGGTTCTGTCCTTGTCTACTGGACTATCCCCACTAGAGGGCGCTCAACCCCACAGGGATTAGACAGCCACGTCTGGCGTGATAACACTGGAATATAGGTCACTCAATCTCTTCCTTCTAACTAAAAGTTACAGTAACAGCAATGTAATGCATCCCATACGATCCAAATATCCTTTTGGAAACAGCTACATTCTCTCTGTCCTTACCCTTGCTTGAGACAACCTCAAGCAAATAAACTTGTGTGGGGTAAAAACTATAGTACGTGGTACTATTCTTGTTCTCACCAATGAGTAGCAGTGGTATGTTTGTTTCTTCAGTTATGTCTCAGACATCATTTAAAATATAAACTCTTATGAACACAGGGTTGTCCACTGTGATAAGATACTATAATATATAGTTATGTGTATAATTATAGCATATTATGTTAGGAACTTTATAATATGATAAAGAACCAATAAAGCTTCCTTATGTACAATTATACGTCTGAGTTTGTCGTCAGAGTAAAGTAGAATTTATTTATTTTTGACATTTGTGGTAGGAGACTGATGTAGTCATGATGGCTGGTGGTGTCGGTGGGCTGTGGTCCAATCCGTGCATGTTTGGATGGATGATGGTGGGACCTGAACCTGGGGGGCATCACTGTAAGTGTCTCTCCCTGGATGGAGGGTGGTTGCCAGCACTGATAATCTGGTAGGGAACGGCAATATCATCTTCTTTAGAAAGTAAAATGAAAATGAAAATCATCTGAGCTGCTCTGAGCTGTCAAGGGAAGCGAAATCTCCCTTTTGGGTTCATCGTTTTCACACATGACTACCTTCCTTCAAACCTTTTGCTGGTCAAAATCTGTTCATTTTTAGATGCCGCTGCAGCAACAAGCAGAGAAATACGCAGAGAGGGATAAAACAGTAATTCAGAACGGGTTAAGACTAGAGATAAAAGCGAGTTGGAAAGAGAGGAAGAGAGAAGGAGGGTGGAGGGCACTAAGGTGGTGATTAATAGATGGGCACAGCAATGAAATGTCTGTCATTCACGGTGCCCTTTCCCCTGGCACTCAGGTTACATGAACTGAAACACCGTTTGTCCGTTTAGCTCGCGAGCGACGGCCCGGCTTCTCCCTTTCCTGTCTGCTCGCAGGCAGGGAGAGGGGCCAGGGGCGCTATGGCACGGCTGGTCAGTGGCACACACTCCGAATTTCCATCGGCGCCTGGTGCCCTGGCCAAGGCTGAAAAAGGTGAGTTAGTAGATATGTGCGCTCTCACATCGAAAATATAGAGCGGGAAGAGCTGGGTCATCTCTGCTTATGGTGATGGAGCCTATACACGTTTCAGGAGGTGTAGATCTGTCAGGCTTCAGCAAGAATGTGACCTCTGGCTGGCGAAGCAACATTTGTTTTTGGAAACACAATGCACATCTTTTTCAAACCTAAGGTAACATTCTTTGACACAGATATACTCAATGTTCAAAGATCTGAAAGATGTGATTTATATCTTTACCGTGACCCACGGTACCAGACAATAATAAATAAGACCTAATCAACAGTGGATGACATCCTGGTAAATTAGCTCACAACGGCCCGTTTCGATCCATATTTCATTACGCACGCTTTTGATTTAAGCGTCGAAGAGAGATGGCCGAAGGCAAAGCTACACAAAAACGGTGATTCACTGCCTTTGTGTAAATATTCCTCTTGGCTCTTGTCTTCCCTCAATGTCTCAGTATGGCTTTTCCAGAGAGAGGAGAGAAGAGGAGGAGAGGAGGAGAGAGACCTCCAGGTTGTGCCAGGTCAACGTGGGCTCTCTTTGCTTCATTTATTGAATTCGGACTCTCAGGAGGCCTGAAGAAAGGGAGGGAGAATCCTTGTCACTTCACCCCCTGTCCTGGCAAGCACTGACGTTGTTGTACTTTCTGGCAACTATTTGACACCATCCCTCTCTCGTATTTCACAAGTTCACAATTGAATGACAGTGTTGGAAATATAATTATCAAGGCAGACAGTATGTCTTCCACGCCTTCTTACCTTGTCACTGTCAGTCAAGCCCAACAGATATTACCAACTGTCACTCTGTACAAGCACAGAAAGCTCAACCAAGTTCCCACTGTGTGGGCGCAAGATGATTTTCTCACAAAAAGAAACCTGATATGCCTGAGTTGGTGTGTTTCTAATACACTTAATGACTGTGTACAGGAGTGTAGTCTGGGTCACATCCTGAAAGACTGTACTTTATATATTCATCACAAGACAACAATTATCATGTATTTATATCCCTCTGGGAAAGCCCAGATTTCTGCAATCTCACCTAGAAATGTCAAAAGATGATGAAGGGCTAATATGAAGCACATCACTGGAGATTACCCCAAACTCCAAGTGAGAAAATGTGCTGTTAAAATCTACCTAAGAGATAGGGGGATGTAGATGGATGACAAACAAACTTCAAAGCTCTTCAACGAACAGAGAGGTGTCAGAGAGGAGAGGAGAAGTTTGGTAAACTGAGTGTGTGTGTGAGAGAGAGAGGAAGAGAGAGAGAGACAAGCTGGAAGAAAGCTTCTGGGATGTTCAGAACACATTTTGATAGGCGAATGGAAGCGTTTAAATTTTATTGCCAGCTTTCTGGGTTTGTTTTTGCTCAGATGAGCAATTTCAGCCTGAAAAAACAACTCCAACCAATTGCTGATAATTGAGAAAGATGTCAGCCATATTGGCTGAGGTCAGGGGTTGTGAGCCTGGGCTGATTGCCAGCTGTGTCTGGGTCAGTACAGATTTGTCATTAGTACCTGTGGACTGTCAGGGGCAATGACTATCAGGATTAGGATTCTCTGCAGCTAAAACAACTGTTAAGCTCTAGTCACTATTAAATCGCAATTTAGAAATATGATGTTCCCTGTAAAGCAGACCTGACAAATGTCATATAATGGTTTGGCATTAACAAGAGACCAAGCAAGCAAAATGTCTACGGACAGAGCTATAACTACCATTCCTGAAGTCAGAATGAACTAGTGTCCCATGGAATCGTGACCTCTGACCTTTAGCTCTCATTCAGAAGTGCTTCAGCATGGCCTTGAACGACAGCGAATCTTCAGAGGCGAGCGAGACGCAGGAGAGGACCTGGAGTTCAGAGAGTCTAGCCTCCGCGTTGAACCCGCCACACACAGACACGCAGACGTCTGAACCTGCACTTGTTCACATCCCGCCCCGGCAGACCCCGAGCTGCCGCAGAGACAAAACTCATCAACCTGTCCCTCAATTACACCATGTTTCCCCAACACGGGTCCCAGTAGGGCCAGTAAGACCGCACTCGCTGGGCCTCCTGCTCCTTTGTTTGGGAGACCCCACGGTGGCCCTTTGATGGGAATTGCAGGTCGGCCCTGGCCAGCCAGCTGCTGGATCCATCTATGCCTGCGTTTGCATGGCACACGCTGGGAGCCCGTGCACCATTGGGGGAGACCCTCCCAGGTAATTTCCATAAATATGAGCAATGTGCCTCTTTTCCACTTTGGTGAGGCTCCCTGAGGGAGGACGCAGGCATGTGATGCGTACGCCAGGACATCCACAGACCAATAACTTACCCGCAAATGGGCTCCTGGATTTGCAGATGTCCACTGATTGCCCTTTTAGTGGCGAAGAGTTAAGACCAGGTGAAAAGGGAGGTCATGATTGCCCCCCTTCTCATTTAAAAATACTGTTGGCAGGAGTGCTTATGATGGCAACAGACTCATATGTTAGAGTTACCTAATAGTAAGATGTACATGGCAGATGATCTCTTTACGGATGACTCGAAGCTCTGAATAACAATGAAGAGCAACCTGTCTCCCTGGAATCGTCAATAATTTTAGGACAATCATTTATTTGTAATAAAGATGATCTCTTTACTGAATTATGTTCAAATCTCTCTATATCATAGACTTGCTCTGTGTGAGGTAATGTGGTTTTAGACCGATGGAATCAAATGACATCATAAAAAGTCATACATGATCTGCCTGTTAAGCCTTCTCAGAGGTTAAAGATGCCATTATCAAAATCTATTGGCCGCCTGGGGATTTAGAAGACCATCAACTGAACTAAACGTTAAGTATAGACCCAATATATCAATTTCCCCAAGCTCGAGAACTCCACAAAGTTCAACTAGCCTAGCATTTGTAGCGTTTCCAGAATTTCAAGTAGCCGTTTTTATTTTCTTTAAACGGCAATAAAATAGATACTTTGAATGGCGGTGTCACAGTCCATTTCAGTTTGGGCCGTTTGCTCCATGTCATCCCTGTGTCTTGGCAGGAATCTGCCTGAATCCCTTACCTGCCTTTAGGCACAATTAACTCCATAAGGAGAGGGCCTGCATGGGTCAGGGAACGACTCGTCCAAAATCAAAAGAAGCTTTCTACAAAAACCTGTGTTTCTGCCAACTGTGGGCCAAGCCACTGAAAGAGAAGGATGGTAATGGCTTTTCTTCATTGAATGAACTGAGCAGACGGGCTTACCTCTGTGCTGCAGCAGAGACAGAGAGAGAGAGAGAGAGAGAGAGAGAGAGAGAGAGAGAGAGAGAGAGAGAGAGAGAGAGAGAGAGAGAGAGAGAGAGAAGGATGTGGACAGAGGGATAGAGAGAGAGAGAGGATGTGGACAGAGGGATAGAGAGAGACAGAGAGAGAGAGAGAGAGAGAGAGAGAGAGAGAGAGAGAGAGAGAGAGAGAGAGAGAGAGAGAGAGAGAGAGAGAGAGAGAGAGAGAGAGAGAGAGAGAGAGAGAGAGAGAGATCGAGAGAGAGTACAAAAACAGGAACATAGCTCTTTAAGTCACTCGGCTTTCCTCTCTCTGAAAATGACCCTTTTTAGCTCATGACTTCAGAGGTAGTTGTGGATGTGTAGCACATGTGTAGAGTCAAGTCAGGCCCGGATGGTGCTAAAACTAAATTAGTTTAAAGGGCAGAAACTCCCTTTAGCTTGCCATTTTTTCACAGCCACCTGCTCTGAAAGAGAATGAGAGGATCAGAAGTTGATGTTAGTGAGACAGCTAAATGTGCCCTGGCTCTAAACACTCTATAAAAATGACTATCAAATGTCTGTCTAAAAAGCACTACCCTATACGTCTAAATCCTTTAACGTGAGAGAGTGGTTTAGTATTCATATCTTAAAATGAAAATTGAGTGAAAGACCATTTAAATGATCTTGCTCAAATGTGCAATATACTGGAGCATAGGCTCCTTGACTAAAAACAGAATTTCTAAAACGAGAGGCTTTCCCCAGTGTTTACATGGTTTAGATGATATTTGTGTGTCAGTGCCCCCCCATCCCGCCTCTCACTCGTCTCCTCCACACTGTAAGAGATTGAACTCTGGCTCAGACAGTAAATCATCCTCCTCTGGGGAAACCATTTGTAAAAGCCTGACAGCTAGCTTCCTCTTTGTGATTGCTGATTACACCTTGGAGTGGCTGAACTCCAAGGTGTAGGCAGCTCCGGACGGTCGCAGGACGGGGTGGGGAAACCTCGCAGCTGTAAATTAACAACATATATTATCTCCGGGCCCCCAAATTTGATCCGCTGATCACCGTCTTCTTGTAGTCTGACGTTTGGTAAGACTCTCTCTCTTCTGGGTATGATAAAAGAGAACAGAAAGCCTCTAATGACTTTACCAGTGTGCTGAATCCCTGGCTTGTCTAATATTAAATCACTGGTTATATTTCTTGCAGCTGGCTGAGCATTGAACGGCAGGACAGACAGTAGTCACAAACCAGTGCCTAACAAAAATATGGATTGTCTCCCGGTAAAAGTCAACACTGGGCAGTGGAGAGGACCTGAATGGACCCATTAATGCTGTTGTGCGTGCCCCTGGTGTGGGTTACGGGGAGGATTTAACAACATATCACATGCCAAGGTCACAAATTCTTCACTTTCATCCAGTGGCCTTTTCTCAGGTCAGCTTTTAGCGTGACGTGAAAAGAACAAGAAACAAAAGTCTTGGGGCTGGTTTAAGAATTAGGATTTGCAAATGAAGTGTATCGATAACATCATAAATCAATCTGATTGAATTTTAATGGCGGTAGGCTATCTTTTTTTTTCTTAGAATGCTAAATAGGAATCCACATGCTAAAATAGCATTTTTACTTCAGATCTGCTAATATACAGCTGCGGACTAGTTTGAAAAATGCGAGAGATAAATGCAAAATCTCCAGCATGAGATAAATGCTTCAGCACATCTTTGCCATGAAAGATCCAGGTCACAAAATCTTTATCAACAAAACCTTTATCTCTCATACCTTTTGATTGGCGGGATGAAATACTTTCGGTTCAACCAGATGTAGTGTACCTAGAGGAACTGGTTGTGTATCTGATGAAAGTTGAGACGATAGGGTGTCTTTGTGTGTCACAATCTTTTCAGACTTTTAAACATGGCAAAGGCCTAGCCCTTGAGATTACCTTAAATATTAGATACACAATGACATATTTTACAACATCCTTTTTTACATTTGTTGTCAAAGAAAGGTATATAATGTGAAAGGACATGGTCATAACGACATGTTTTTTTTTTTTTTACAACGGTTTCACAGTACATGGTAATGCAAAATGTACCAACGCTCAGACTTGTCGCCTCCAGCTCATTCTTCACAGGCCTTCCTACCCTGACAGTTCTGACATCACTAAGGTGTTTGTCGTTGAAGGTGTAATAAAAATAAATAAATGCTCTCCTTTTAGTAAGTGATAGCAGCTTAGTTTGGTTGGAAGGTCTAGTGTCCTTCTTGCCACCTTGTGCAGGGAACACATAGGGGTTCGTGCGCGGTCTGGGGAGCTGAGGGGAAGGATGGAAACAAGTGTGTCATGGCAGGAGAGAGTGGCGAACGAGGCCGGCTTGTCAGAATGACTAATAGCCCAGGGCAACAGGTCTCGCTGTGGGGTGTTAACAGTCAGGCAGGGCTGGGACAGCCCTCTGACAGCATCTTGGGTGGATGGGGGTTGTCACCTGGACTGGGCATGTCTAAGCAGGGTCTTTGTGCATAACCTGAAGGGGGTTAACGTCTTATTGTGTAAGCATATTCATGTGTAATTATACAGTAAGTAGGATTACCAGTATAATGCAGTAATTACATGTATGCTTTGTGTTGAAGGTTTTCTTAATTATGGCTATTACACATATGTTTATGTGTAGTCACACACTATAATTAATGTTTTTTGGCTGCTTATCAATAATACAAATTCGAAGAATATTTTAGGTTAGGTTCAAAACATGAGATGAAAAATAAAGGTACGATTATTGTATTCTGTCCTTCTGCCGTCTGAAATCAAATCTAGCATGCATCGTTCACACGTAAACCTTTATCCGTATAAGAGTGAAACTGAGAATCTTTATTTGACAAGTCACCTCAGAACACCATTCATCAATACAACTTGACTTTTACACTTTCACTCACCCATGGGGGGGGTAAAATATAAACCTGCTTGGTCTACGCACAGTTCTAGAGTATCCTTTTACTTGGAGTGAAATTAGGAACTAATGGAGCACCTACAAAGTACAAAAGTACTCTTTTCAGTGATTCTGAGAATATCATCCAATATCTTTTAGTTTCCTAAGTCTGGAATAAAGTATGCCAATATCCAGTCAATATTGTGTTAGTCACAGAGTGCCTCAGCTCCAGTAAACATCAGACTTGTTTGCTCCAAGCGTTTCATGTCATTTATCATCAACTAAGGAGCGTTTTCAGTTCCCGACACTCTGAACTGTATGTACCGGACTGGGAGCTGTGTCCCAGGTTGGCAATGCAGGTCACTGGCCTTGGTTTGAGCAGCTGTGTGCCAAGCTGGCTCTCCTGCCTCCAGACAGTACTGCCTGGGCATTGTTTCCAGATAATTCTCTATCACTCTCTGAATAAGTATGCAGTCATATCATAAAACTGGTGAACGGTCTAAGCTCTAACTATCTTGAAATGTGAAATGAATGTTCAGCAATTGCTATATCAAGGGACGATACTGTATGTGCATTGATAAAAAATAACGTCAGCATTTAGTTCTGGAAGCTATCAACTTCCTGAAGGAACACACACATGTACACACACACACACACACGCACACACACACACAAACAAATGTCTTCATTAGTCCTATACATGTAAACAAGTTTGTGATTTATAACCGGATTCTGGCCCACTGAAATATGAAAACTTTCTTAGCAAAAACATTACATGCCAACTTGGATCTTTATCCCGGGTAATATTCAAGAGTGAAAATGGATACCTCATTTGTACACAGTAACCCGTCTGACGACTTTGTAAGATGCATTAGGGAAAAATAAGAGGCTTGTCTCCTGGCCAGCTTCCTGGTGGAGCTGAATTCCCTTTTCAGTGCAATGTATTCTCTCCTTCCAGGACTTGTCTTGTCACCAAGTACAAGATGGAGACAGTCATGTTGACAGAGAGAAATACCTGCAAGGCCCCAAATGCGTCACAGTCCCAAAAATAACCCCATAAAGAGAGAGAGAGAGAGAGAGAACGAGAGAAAGAGAAAACACATTGAAAACATTATTTTGGCTTTCGCCGAAGCTCGCTTCTCGTCGATGCTGAGAGGTGGAGAGGTGGAAAGGTGGTCCACAGGCGGTGCGGCTGCAGGTATTTAGACTGGAGCAGACCCTACGGTGGGGTGCAGAACTATGGCCTAATGGGCCGTACAGCCACAGGGCGAAGGCTGTGGCCTGGAGACAGGCCCCTGGAGGGCTGTATCCTGCCCGCTCCACCCCTGCGCAGTGCCATTACACAGCACATTGGACATTACATACACCCATCCATGTGCATCCAGGACCCCTACGATGACAGCCAGGCTAGACCACACGGGAGAACTACACACAGAGTTGTAGTGGTGTGCTCGGGATGTATCTTAGAAACACAACAATCAACATATCTGTCTGACCGTTGCCCAAGTTAAGCATTTTAGGACAGAGGAAATGTGCGACCTTAAACGTTATTGAGTGCTTTCGTTCGTTGATGGACTCCACTATTCTGACCTCATCAACATCAAGTCACACATACGTGTCCAGGCCACTTGGGTGTGGAGACTCTTTGCTGACTCCTAGTTTCCACGTTTGTACGTCAGGCTTGCGTCTTTTTCCACCCACGCGGATTCATTTGCACATGAGTGTAACATGGGAACCTGAGTTCGTTCAATAGTGCTAACAGCCAATTAGTGTGAGTGGAGGTGGCTGGCTTCACGTCACCCCCTCCAATAAGACAAGGGCTTTCCATGGCATGGTAGGGACCTTTTCCAGGTGTGTTTGGGCTTTTATGTGGTGTGGGCAGACAGGCTTGCCCGCTCAGTAAACAGCAGTATAGAACGTGTCAGGACAATAAAAAAGGACCACCAGAAACCTGTTCCAGGGATAACTGACCTCCATTCATGGCAGAGCCGGGGAGGTAACTGCTGGTCTGAAACTGTGATTCCAGTTGACCTGGTTGGAGGCTACATCTTAGCTCTCCCTCGTTAGACTGGTTATGGAAATACCCTGCAGAGGTTTCAGTCGTCTATGTCTGATGTCACCGGCGTGGGTGTTTGTTTGACAACATGGCGTCAGTTTCTTTGTATACCTCTATCACATGTCTGGCATCTGTGACTGTACCAGGATTAAGTTACCAGGGTTATTTTACCCTCCTCTTTCTGTGGGCCTGCTTTCCCTTTTTGGTATCTGTGAGTTGTTGTCCATGATGTCATTGGCACTTTGTTTATAGTAGTATACAGATATGACATCTTCCGATAGTGTCTTGCTAAACATATTTGACTTACAGTACAGTAAACTGTCAATATAAAACTCTGAACACAAACCTTTTCACAAAATGTTTCCAGTTTCTCTGGAGAAAAAGTTTACAAGAGTGTCGTTTACAGATACATTTTCTATTCAGGTAGAGTATTTTGCATAAAAAACCTGACATACATCTTTGATTCACAGCACACTGTCAGACAATGTAAAACACTGTCCCAGTATCCAAAATCTCATGTTTCTCTGGAGAAGGTTGTTTTTGTGACTCATGTGGTTGTCCGAGGGGAATATTATTCCTTCAATCTGGAGATGTGACTGCCTGAGGTCTTGGCACAGTCGCATAGCGTCCAGGAAAACTCGGTTGTGATTAAATGTCTTTATTTAAGCCTGTGAACTTAAACGAGCAATCAGGGCCAGGGTTCCAAACTTCCCCCAAACCATAGTGCTGGAAGCTCTGGAAGCTCTAATGTGTGTGCTGACTATCATCTGTTCCCTCCTGTCAAGTCAAATTAAACACATAGGGTTTGTGCCATTGTACACACACACACACACACACCAACACACACCTACTCGCACATGCAAGCACACACAGACACACAAGCACATAGACCCATGCACTACATACATTTGCACACATGTGCACACACTCACTCATTCACACACTTGTGCAATAATCCAAACACACAATCCTTCTGTATTGTTTCTAGTTGTATCAAACGGAGGGACAGGTGAACCTCTCTACAAAAAAAGTCAAGAAACAGGTCGTACAGAAACAGGATGTTCTGTCTGTTTGACAGGATCACGGGTGCCAGTCAGTCTCAGCTATCAGTGTCAGTATGACTGCTGGTATGTTAGTATACCTGGTCAGGTTACCTGATCTACCATGTCACAGACACCTAACCTTCAACTTCTCTTCTTCCTATTACCTATTTTAGACCATCTGGAATAATAACACAGGGTTAGATAGAGAGACAGACAGACAGACAGACAGACAGACAGATAGATAGATAGACAGACAGGTAGACAGATAGATAGATAGATAGATAGATGAGAGAGAGAGAGAGAGAGAGAGAGAGAGAGAGAGAGAGAGAGAGAGAGAGAGAGAGAGAGAGAGAGAGAGAGAGAGAGAGAGAGAGAGAGAGAGAGAGAGAGAGAGAGAGAGAGAGAGAGAGAGAGAGAGAGAGAGAGAGAAAGAAAGAGAGAAACAGAGAAAGAGAGAAAGACAGAAAGAGAGAGAGAGAGATTGTAAAAATGTCTAAGTACACACACACCCTTAACTCTATCATTGTCAGAAGCATTTTTTTAATGAATGGAATGACACAGGTGGAGAGAGGGAGAAAACATAGTTCTCTTCTGGGATCATGCGCTGTGGTTGTCCCGGGGACAGGTATGGAGCTGTCAGCGCCTTATTTTCATCACTCCACGGCTGGATACAACACGTCTGGCTGATGAGGCATGTTTTCTTTCCTGTGGTTTTCATGACTGATTGTGTGTGTGTGAGAGCTCAGACTGGCAGTCCGGTCCTGTCTCTACCTGTCTGACGACAACTCTCACACATTCTCTGCATCTGCCTCCTCATACCCTCCGATGAAGCGATAACGTGGAGGAAGTTGGCTCCGGGAAGTGTTTTTATCTCACTTGTTGACTAAGGTGGCACACAGGAGCGTACTGTAGCTCTAGAAACAGCAGGTTTTGTCATCGGCGTGCTATGAGGGGAAATACAACAACCTCTAACAAAGGAACTCGATATATATAGAGTATTGTCTGTGACTGAGGGTACATGCAGATGTTGGTTTGTGTGTGTATGTGCATGTGTTTTTTGTGTGCGTGCATGTGTGTGTTGTACTGGTTATTAGTGGATTGAGGGGTGGGAGGTGTGACGACTCCCTCTGGTCTTGACGTGGCTGACACACAGGTATGACACCAGCTGGGGCTATTTTTAGACCTGTTGAAATGAATGATGTCACCGTTAGCTGTGAATAACACAACAGAACAGCAAGTGATCCTGTGGCACTAATGTGTGAGACCAGGCCCATGTGTGACATCAGGGCTACACTGAACAGGTAGCAGGGACCATTTCATGAGTTCCAATTTATTATTATCATTTTTTCACACCCAAAAATGTAATTGTGTGTGTGACTGAAGGAGGTGTGTGAGCTCACGCTTACGCATGCCTTGTGTGTGAGCGTGCATGTGTTTGTGTGTGTGTGTGCGGGCTGGGGTTACGCGTAGGGGGGCATGTGTGTACAAGTGCGTGTCTCCCAGCAGGTTCAGCTACACCACACACTAACCCATTTAACCAGCTCGGCGCCTGGGCCAATGATGGGGGCCCTCGGCCACTCCCGTCTGCTCTCACCCCCAAAAAACAAGCCCGGAGAGAGAGCGAGGCTGTGGGCCGGCCCAGACCAAGCTTCCATTCACCCCTCCGGCCCTGCTGTTTATTTTCAGAAGCATTAGAGGAAACACTCGACGGAGCTTATCAGATCCAAACAGTCACACTTCTCTGTTATTCTACACACAAGCCTCCTCTCAGCCCTGTTCTCCCTAATTGTTTTCCTTTTTGCATGGCGGAATAACACGGAGGGCTACGTTTAACACAAGTGGTAAGGGAATCCCTCAGAGTAAACAGGGCAGATACATTGCACACTGGGAGTTTTATCTGAGGGGTTTGTGTAATTCTGTGTTTTCAGAGAGACGGGAGCTGGACCAAATATTGGATTTGTAGGTACACACATCTAGGTAAAATTGGCTGGAATGAAATACAGATCATTTGGTTCCCGTTTTTGACCTCCCATATAAAAAGCGTTGTGAGCCACTGTTAGCCTCTCGTGTTGTTATTAAATCTCCACAAGATGCCAGGTTCACATGCATTCCATTTCATGGAGGTCATTTATTTATATGATGTACACTAGATAACACAGAGGAACTGGAAACACCACGAGATTAAAAGGAGCGCCAACACGCTGTGCCTCTACTGTCAACCTTCTCTCCCAGCAAGAGTGGAATCTTATCTGGCACCAACAGCTAACGGAACCACCACACACTGACACACTGAACGTGCAGGTAGAAGGCCGGGTGGTGGGGGGGGCAGTGTTTCCTCTTAACACAGATGAGTGTTTGGGTATGATTGAGGAGCATGTAGCCAGATAAGGGGTGGTGTGGCCTCTGCAGTTCACAGAGTCAACTTGGTGGCAGTGTTGCACTGTCTCTGGGACAGGGAAGACGGAAGGCTGCTCAGTGCCAGGTTCCAGTAGGCATCAGACCAGAACGTCCTAAACAATCAATGATGCCGTCTGTCAATCTGCACGTTCAAATGCAGACTTATTAACGTTCATTCCGAGTGAACATATTGTAGATAGTTTAAGAGTACACGGGTACAATTTTTGATCCAGGTGCAGGTAATAAGCATGAGTTAGTAAGTAACAAGTCCCTTATAGGATTAATATTGTAATGAGACTAAGCGTTAATGATTTTAGCAACACTTATTGCAAGCACCGGAATCTAAAGTGTCACCGTACAAGGAATGAACGACCAAAAAAAGCATTTTCAGTTTTTATTTAATCCTAGCAAAGTGCCTGCAATCACATTTCCGGTCCAGGTATCGTCACACTTCGCATGAAACAGAGCTTCAAAGGGTATATCAGTGTGCATTTAGAAACAGCAAATGTTTAATGACTACTCATGACTGACAACACGTCATTTGTTCTCCAGCGAAGCATTCAGAGGAGCAAACAGAATATCAATGTAGATCATTTGAGGCCCCATTCAAGTATGCGTACCTGCCTTCCAGCCTGCCTGCCTGCCTGCCTGCCTGCCTGCCTGCCTTTCTATCTGCCTGCCTGCCTGCCTGCCTGCCTGCACCCTGCCAGCCTGCCTGCA
Organism: Osmerus eperlanus; assembly: GCF_963692335.1. NCBI lineage: Eukaryota > Metazoa > Chordata > Actinopteri > Osmeriformes > Osmeridae > Osmerus > Osmerus eperlanus. The sequence goes on from NC_085019.1 coordinate 5,018,841, forward strand.
CCCTGCCAGCCTGCCAGCCTGCCTGCCTGCACCCTGCCTGCCTGCCTGCCTGCCTTTCTATCTGTCTGTCTGTCTGTCTGTCTGTCTGTCTGTCTGCCTGCCTACACCCTGCCTGCCTGTCTGTTTGCCTTCAGCTTGCCAGCCAGCCTGCAGCCAGTGGAGCTCTCCTAGATGGATTGTGCTACGTGTGCCAAAAGCCTCGAAACATGAAACAGAGCTTCAAAGGGTATATCAGTGTGCATTGAGAAACAGCAAATGTTTAGATTCAGAGGAGCAAACAGAATATCAATGCAAATCATTTGAGGCCCCATTCAAGTATGCGTACCTGCCTTCCAGCCTGCCTGCCTGCCTGCCTGCCTGCCTGCCTGCACCCTGCCAGCCTGCCTGCCTGCCTTTCTATCTGTCTGTCTGTCTGTCTGTCTGTCTGTCTGTCTGTCTGTCTGTCTGCCTGCCTACACCCTGCCAGCCTGTCTGTCTGCCTTCAGCTTGCCAGCCAGCCTGCAGCCAGTGGAGCTCTCCTAGATGGATTGTGCTACGTGTGCCAAAAGCCTCTAAAATAAACACACAGTAAATCCCAACAAATCAACGCGCATCAAGACCACGTCCCTGCAAATTGATGCGCTGAGGTCCACAATGGGATATCCTATCAGAGAGGAGAAGATAGGAGAGGAGGAGAGAGGAAAGGACAAAGGAGAGAGGACAGAGGAGAGGCTTCAACAAGAACAGCGACATGATACAGACCAGAAACCAGCTAAAGTGAGATCCTAGCAAATATAAAAAATTAGGATTACATTTGATTCCTGTATTTTGGAGTGTACTGGGAACAACAGGATGCAAAGTGTTCACATCAACCTGTGTGTCAGACACGGTAAACTTCACTTTATGTATGTTGCCTTTGTGTGTGGAGAGAGAGAACCCTTTGAAAATATGCAGTTTTTTTTTGCAAAAAGTCATTATTTAAAAGCCTATTTTCGGCTGTGGCCATGCCAGACTTCGTTTGACTAAAAGGTCCCACAAGGCTTGTAACTTATTGTCAGGGATTGAATTTCAGCTAAAATTAGCCATCAGACCTAATTTATTGCCCTGATTGAGAACTGGAGAAAATGCCAGTAACTGCCTCTCCATAACACGAGCGAACCCCTGGCTACACGATATAATCTTGCAATTTAATGCAACCCACATCACTTGTAAGGTAAATGTGTAAAAGCAGCACTAATGGTAGCTAAGGTTTCCCCGCAGTATTGAACTGGACAGAAAGGGCTGGAAAAACCAAAATCCCCACCGATTTTATGGAGGCGGCAAAACAAGCCTTTCTCCTTCAGTGACTTGACTTATTATGAAACTCACTGGAGGCTCAGTGTTATAAAATGATGGACCCAATTCAAGTTGACGTTTTATGGATTGGATATATCAAAACACACCACAAATCCAGTCAGTGACGACCACAAACATTTTTTGACCTGACATTCTCTTTACTTCATTCAATGGTGGGTTTGTAGGATTAATGTTCCACAAAAAGTTGATAAAATAATATAAGCTGTGAAGACAGTTTATCTGCAGTTCCTCACAATATCCTGATGTTTATGTTCCCCTAGTTTACCATCATAAATCATTTAAACATCTCAAGAGTGCATCCACAGATCGGCCTGGACTTCATTTTACCTGTGACTGCATGTGAGTGCACCGAAAGTTGATCTTTATCACCTTGCTGATCTGTTTGAGTGGTTTAAATGAACAGTGGCTGCAGTGTTCCTATAAGAAGGTTAACATGCAAGGTTACCCAAAGACAAATGACCTTTTGATTGAAAATCAGAGACACAGACATAACTTAGGTAGACCCGATACCCACTCCATGTTTAAACAGAGGTGTTGATTCTGAGAAAATTACCCCCCCCCCTTTTTTCCTATTGAATATGAAAACAGTTCAATTGGTTCTATTACCGGCCTGTACTTAGTCAGAACCTGTGGCCACTCCAGTAATTATCAGCAATTATTTGAGTAGTTTGCCCAACTCCCCCCCCCCCCCCCCCCCTCTCCATGTTTGGCACGGGACATATTCCCACCTCACTACATTCGAACAAGGGCGACTAGTTGTGAAATACGAGAGGGTCAGGCCAGTAATAATGTGCAGTCCAAACAGGTCTGGAGCTCTTTGACGTTGACTCGAACCTCAAACTGGCAGTGCTGTCTGCCTGCTGCTCTGCCAGGCTCTCCACCGACATGAGCCGCGGCCGTTGGCACCGGCAGGGGCCACACACCTTCTATTCAGTCTCTCTCCTTTCTTCACACCACTTTTTCACTCATCTCTCTCTATATTTCACCCCCTTTGCCAAGAAGAAGGGTGTGTCGTACTAATGTGGCCCGTGCTGATAAAGTGGAAGACTTGTTTGCACACACAGGGTAAAAATCGTATCATAAACCAATGCAACATTGCTTGTCAGCCAGACAACCAGACAGGAAGGCAGCCAGACAACCAGACAGACAGACAGACAGACAGACAGATAGATGGATTAGTCTGCAGATGTAGAGTGGTAACTTTCCCTTACTGTAGTAGGAATGTCTGCGCCGCTGTGGTTAGCGAGGGGGCATGCTTCATGGCACAGTCCATAACACTGGCAAGGAAGCCCACACCTAGCACCCATGGCTTACCTTGACCACCAACTTCCTCTCACTCTGACCAAGGACTGTAAACACCAACGCACTGGACCACACACACTCCTACTTTGTGAGAGAACTGCTTGGCACCTACTGTAACTGGGAGTATGCACATTGAATACTTACACACACTTGCACACACACACATATATACACACCCACACATAAAATAGACAGCAAACCCTAACCCGCTTAAACACAGTCCTGGCCGAGGAAATTGAAAGGGACAGTTTATTACCTAGGTCTGGAGGTGGGGGGAACAGAGACATATGTAGACACATTAACCTCCTTGATTGCAACTTAAGCTGCACAATCTTATGTACGACTTGATCCTGGACATGATTGGCCAATCCAGCAGTGTACATGGCAGGGTCCACAAAAGCAACACTGAGATTGTTCATTCGTTTATTCATTCATTCGTTCATTCATCAAAAAACAACAATCTCTTGCTTCTCCTTTGGAAAAAGCTTTCGCTATCACGCCAACCCATAGATCTGGAGAGCTAGCTCTATTATGTGCTTGTGTTGTAAATGTCTTTATTGAAACAATAAAGAAATAACGCTATTTTGGATCCTTTTGACCCAACATGTGTCCTAGTGTAAGTACTGAGAGCCACAGGGGGAGGAGTGTGGGAGCTACGTGACAGTGTGTACTTAGTGGGTCTCTGTGGGCAGAGAACCGTGTGTGGATATAAGGGCCAGGCTATACAGTAGCTGACCACTGGGTGACAGACACCAGCTGACAGACGGGCCTAGGGCCCAAACACTGCTTAATATTAGCCCCCCCCACACACACACACACACACACCCGCCCGGCTGACGGCCCCTCATGTGGCATGGCTTCGGGGTTAAATCCATCAGCCTTCTCCCCTCTGGTGGGTGACAATTCTGAGTTTGGTGTTGACTGAAAAAGTGGCTTTGCTGAAACTACTTAATTGGCAGAAATGGTATGTTTTTTATATTTGTGGTGGTTAGGGAGTAGGCATGTTGTGCTTTGAATACGGGAGCACTTGACTGTGCTTTAACCTTACATTAACCACCATGCAACTACATAGCAATACCTATAGTGACAACAATGTAGTTAGATCGGGACTGCTGTGTAGTTACACTTTGTTACGGTTGAAATGTACAAGTTATTACGCCATTACACATTATAACCAAGTGACACTAGGTGTGGAGGTGTTCGGGGTGTCAAGAGTAAATGGCCCCCTTCAACATCCCTCGCACCCTTTTTGTTACGTCTAAATAGATCGGAGTTTAACTGTGTAGATTCAACAGGTGCGGTTTGGATTGTTTCACTGTATGCTGTAATAAACTCCTGTTCCCCTCTGGTGCTCTCTTAAGCACCTAATTAACACAAAGCCCAGAGCACCAATCAGGCAGTAAAGCTCTTGTCGTTTGTCAATCTGAGTGTTCAGAGTCCATCCGGCCTGCAGGGCAGGGAGGCAAACATCTTTACAGACGCTCCCTCAGCGCCTAGTCGCTCTGTCTGCTAATCTCCCAGCAAACCCCACTCTCACTTGGCTAGATTTACGACCCGACCGGCCCGAGCTCAGGGCATGTGTGTGCGTGTGATGGTGTGTGAGTGTGTGTGTGTGTGTGTGCATCTGTGCATGATTGAAGAACAGTGTGTGTGTGGGGGGGGGGGGGTTGTCTGTGTGTGTGTGGGGGGGGGGAGGGGTGCATGGTGTTGTGCTAGCTTCAAAAGTCAGCGCTATAGCCTAACAAAAACACGGCTGCTTTCTCCATCAACAGGAGCAGGTGTGCCCTATGGGACATGGGGTGGCGGGGGATGGGGGGACCGGGGGTGCGCGGGGGGGGGGGGGGGGGCCCATCCGCCTGCACATAATCTGAGGGCTGAGGAGGAGGCAGCCAAGGGACCCGGGTGTGGGGAGGGGTGTTCCCTCTCCGTGTGAGTGAGAACAAGTGTCCCAGGCCAGCTGAGGATCTCCAGGGCCTCCTTGCCGCCCCCCCCCACCTCCGCCCCCTGCCCTCCAGATGACTCCACTGATCCATATTGGAAAGCCGCGCGAGGCTTCTGGGCCTCGGCCGGCCGGCCGGTCGGACCGGCGCGGCTGCTGCGGCCGCTGCTGCTCCAAACACTTCAAAAGCCGGAAGCAAATGCACAGCGTAAACAGCTATGTCAATCCTCCCAAATATTAGGAGAGGGGAGGAGAGAGAGGGCAGGATCAAAAAGACGCCCGCGTTTCAATAGAGCCTTCCTTCGGGCCGCGACCGAGAGGAGAGAGTCTCCTCTCGGGGGGGGGGGGGGGGGGCTGTACACAGACTGGGGGTGTTTTCCTCAGCATGTCCACATAAACAAGACCTGAACTCAGTCCTATGAAGAGGAAGAGCAGACTACTGAGCGGAAATCAGAATTCATGCATGTGAGGAAGACAAGTCTCTCAGAGGGCATTAGAGCCTGTAAAGGGTTGTTAAGATTAAAATGTAACTTTGTTTAGTAGTAAAATGATTATCCTCCCTATCAGTTTAATCAATGTTTCAGTTTCACTGTCTACTGGAGACAACCTGACAATCAGAGCTGGTCATCGAGCTTGTGTATTGATATCATTCATGTATCTTATAAGAAGTGCAGTACAGTCCTGGATGGATTAAGGAACACAGACATTTTCTGTGTCCATTTGTGTGATCTTAACTTTACACTGATCCCATCTGTTCTGTGGGAACTGTGTCCCATGATTCTCACAACCTCATCTCTAACTTTTGATCAAAATAATTGAACAACAGTACAGTCCCAACAGCAAAAGAACATTGACGTGTGTCAAAATGAACAAGATAGTTTTTTTATTTTTATTATACATTAGTTGAATGTGTTGTACTGGTATTTTAGACAGTGTGTAAACACGGCCTAGAGGTATCGTGCCATGACAGTCCCACAAAACAGAATCCAAAGACTGCAGTGGTGTGTCCTTGGTGTCTTTGTCCAGAACTTGGATGGGATACACTCTGACACGCCAACAAAGAATAAAGGACCCTCTGTGTATGTGTGTGTGTGTGTGTGAGTGAGTGCGAGAGAGAGTGTGTGTATGTGCATGTGTGTGCGTTGGAGCATGTTTATTCATGTATGTGTGTGTGTGTGCGTGCGTGTGTGCGTGCAAAACCAAGTGTGTGTGTCCTTTAACACATTCCGCCATGGTCGTCTGTCCAGATATCACAATTAGACAGTCACAGCTGCTTGCGGCTGGCACCCCTCTCTGGACAGTGTGTCGTGGCCCAGCCTCAAATGGGAGGGTGGGGGTGGGGGGGGGGGGGGGTTAAGGTGGAGGAAAGAGGGGGGGCTGCTGCACGTGTTGTTGTTGTTGGGGGGGGGGGGTTGTTCTCCGTTCCATATATCACCAAGCCAGCACCCCCAGATCTGGAGAAGGTCAGCCCTGACCAGATAAAGGCAAAGCTACCCTAATGCCTTTGTCTCTGTTAGGATTTTAGCTTCACATCTCTGTCAAGGAGCGTGGCCTTGAGATGGGCACGCAAAAGTCACCATCTTCATCAAATATTGCCCGTTGCAACAAAGTGACTTTCAGCGAAGCCTCTCTTCATTCCAACCTTTCCCATGCTGCGACACTCCTACAGCAGTTCGTAGAACCGCGCCATCTTCTCATACCGTGTGTGTCCAGGCTCCTGATGGTGAGGTGGGATCAGGTCTTCAGCATGGCCCCATACAGAGGCCGCCACGAAGCCGGCGGAAGAAATTGTAGGCCACACTGGGGGGGGGAAGAGAAATGTCCTGGAACAACACAACCTTGTCACTTCTGATTATTCAGGGGGTGAAAAGTGATGTGTGTGTGGGGGGGGGGGAGGGTGATGGGAGGAGGGGGGGGGGGTGGATATAAAAACACAGTCCGATGACAGTCTCCAGGACTGGCTTTCAGATCACAGGGTGTAAACGTTGGAGCCGAGGGGGCTTTTATCGTCCCCGGCGACCCGAGTCGCTAGGGCAGCCAGGACGGTGGGGTAGGGGTAGGGTGGGGGCAGGGTTAGACAGAGAGGAGCTCTCAGTGTTGGCGTCAGGTGGGTCTCAGGTTGCTTCTCCCCAAAATGTTTTAGTGTTGACTTTCACCTTGCAGTCTGTCTCTACGTCCCTGGGGTCTACTTCTCATGCACAACAAGAAGGATTGATGACCTTGGGGAGCGGACATCAATTTCAATGGCTAACGCAGCAGCCAGCTCATAATTCTTGAACTGGGTTGGGATTAAATCAAACTGGAAAGTATTAAAGTATTATAATGTTATCAGTTACTCTCTGGAGTTGTACTGATAGGCTCCAGAAACAGGTGTACAAGTACAGTATGTCTATCTCACTCGCCCCATATAAATACAGTTTGTTGCAATTTTTTTAAGGAAACTTTAGGATGTTAAAGAGTCTTTAATTGGCAAGTCATCAGTGTTTAAGCACGTGGAATTTACTATAAACATTTGAAAATTAAGAGTTTAACGTCTGAAAAGATGCAGGACAGAAAAGCATTACCCGTCTTGTTATCAATATTTAGAAACATCACTGAGATGCTCATTCAACAAATATTTACACTGGCTTAATGTCTGGGTTTGCATAATTACACAGAAATACACACCACCAGGTGTTCAACTGTGACATTTGGCTGCTGGGAATTCACATACAAGATAATACTAAAGCATGAGGAACGGTGAAATGATCCACACAAAGTTCCTCATTGGTATGTAACTAAGAAAATGTATTTTGTTTACAGTGGATCAAAGATTAATATGCTGATTTTGTGCACTTTTATTTTCTCTAAACCAACAAGCAGCTGTGACAAAAGTCAACAGGACAGACACCACACCTGTTGTTTTGAGCACCGGGTGAAATCTACTGGTTGTCTGCCTCGGTCTGCACCATCTGATCCATAGCAAGCTCAAAGCGCAACCAAATGTGTGATAAAAAAAGGGGGCGAAAACAGTCTACAAACCAATACAAGCTTTTCATGTCACATAGACCTCAGAGTCTAACACTGTCTGGGAATACTTGCTGATAGTGTATCTGTTTCCAAATCAATAGGAAACAGCAGTAACATAGTCCATTAACTGGTAACATGGCAACCAAACATGATAAACAATAAACAAGCAATAAAGGATAACATATCAAACAAAACTCAAAAAAGTAGTGATTAAATATCTTACAGAATGTGATAATCATACTATCAACGTACACCACAGAATACTGGATCGACTATAAACATACTGCTACAGATGGTATCATCAATAACATTAACATATATTAAACATAGAACATGTGAGGTAAATTGAAGTGGCAAATGTGTATGTGAGCCAGAGTAGCAACCCTATAATTGAGTCTTTTGGAGGGAAAGTTCATAATTCAGTTTAGATAGGCACACCCACTACTAACGTTTTATTAAATGAAAGGTTTTCCATATTCAATTCCCTACATATTAAAAAAGGCTGAGTTTGACAAGTGAACTGTTCCCTACACTGCACAGGCGTTTTCTCAGCATGGCGGCCAGGGTGATGAGAGCTCTCCGTGCAGCCTCGCCCCCGACGGATGCTTCCAGACCGTGTCTGTGGACAGCCCCTGTCTGGAATGTGACTTCTTTGATCAGTCGATTATGGTTTCATCATTAGGGCTGGGCTAGCTCATCTGCTCCTCTCTGATCCATGAGGCCCCTCCAATCCCCTCGATAGGCCCCAGTCCTGCACACAGGATGTCCAGATCCTATCGCCTCCATCCCTCCTCCGCCAATATTATACTAACCCACTATGGTAACCTTACACTGAGAACTGAAGGAATTAAATTAGGTCGCTGCCCAAGTCGCCAGTCAGTGGACATGTTTGGAAGACTGAAAGTCAATGATTTTGTAAGCTGCCAGCTGTTTGAGCACTAGGTTTTCTATGTTTATCGGTGGTGATATAATATTAAATTGCTTTTGACTGGATACTTTAATTTTTCTAATTGCTTTCAGGTTTTTCAGAGAATAAACTGGTTCAAGAGAAACAGTACAGCTGGACAGAAAAAAAAATCTAGCAAATGACCTTGACATTTTTACAACGTACACAATGCACCTCATGTACTTTGAGTGCCGGCACGTGCATCATAACTCCACTGAATAATAACCATCTACTCATTGAGGTTGCAAACATCAAAAGAAAGCGTGATATTTAAGTGCGTCATAAGAAGTTAAGATCCTTGAACACAGTCAAGTAATAAACAATGTATTGACGGGTTCAGTTCACAAAACATGCTTAACTGACCCAGTGGCCTTTTAGTGATGACACATGCAGGTGCGCAGATAAGGGGCAAGTATCCAAAGTGTGCCCACTGAAGCAACTGTTGCAGTTTGCTCTATAATAACCCTCAGACCCATAAACCCCAGCTCCCTCATCCCCATTGGTTCCTCTGGTGTAACCCCTCCCCTCTGGCCACCTCAAAGCAGTTCAGTGGTTCACCTCATCTCTGTCCTCTGTGCCCATTGGTTCCTGGAAATAACCTGTTGATAAACAGAAAGGAGTGCAGTGTTACCGATATGCGTTAGAGGTTTAACTTGATGTAGTAACACTCCTGGCTAGACTGATAATGACCAGGTTATGATAAAGACATGCTTGAAGAATGGGGAAGATCACTGAGACAGTGACACTTGAAACGAAACGAGGCATCGTTATGTAGTTAATAATACACTACTCATGTTCTTTGTGTGACCTTCATTGTGTGTCAGAGAATGCAGAGAAAGCGTGGGCAATATTGCATACTAGTGTACACAAAACCATCTAAAGATTATAATAAGACACAGTATAATAACCATGTAATAATAATATTTAAAGCCAAGATCAAATCGTAAAATGATCAAAGATTTAGTTTAAAAAAATGTGGTTGTCATAGCCATCAGTGGCCATTTTGAACAAAACATAAACATGAACTATCGTACAATCACTGTTCTTTTGTCAATTATGTCGAATTGAATTATTTTGATTGTCATTATGAGTGATTAAAGTCACAGCAGAGCAGCTTTTCATTCCATAAATCATGTGATTCAGTCCATGTATGTCCGCAGCATGGCTGAGTACAGTGTGACAGGCCTCCAGCCCTGGGGCAATAAACCCCAACCGCTGTCTGACAGCCCAGCAGCCAGACACATTAGAGGAACCGCAAGGACGCTTACTCTGTCTGATAACCAGCCCTCATTCACATGAACTCCAGACTGCCTTTGTTCTCCAGCACCTCTGATGAAACCGTCCGGCCTCTGCCACATGCCTCACATTCCTCCCTTAGGTGAGTCCGATAAGAAACACTGTATGGATACCTCGCTGTTACAGTGTAGAAGAGAGTTATTTATTCATTTCTCAACCCCAAAGGCACCGCAAAGGCATTCTAATGGACTACAATGACCTGTGGGGCTGCAAATGGATATCCCTCTACCGTATGTGAGCTTTGGCAGAGCGTTAAAACTCATGGACAGTTAGGTTGTTGTACTACTGCTGGCAGTGCAGGTGAGGCCCAGTAGCTGAAGCTGAATAAGCCTTGTTCTCTATGCAGTCCACTGTGGGTACGGGTCAGTTCCGATTTCACCAGCGCAGGACTTTCATCCACCAGGGCTTTGGGAGATTGCTATGTAAAGCATTCAGTGTCTCTCTCTAAGTGTTTATGGAAAACCATCCATTTCAAAACCCCCAAGACCCCCGTGTAATCATACTCTAGGACCATCAACACTAGACCAGCTGTTATTCTTAGAGGTTATGGGCTGCAAGCTTGTCGTTGCTCCCTTATTTACATTTCAAATTTAGAAATACATATATAAGAAATTGTGCGTTTCGCCTTTTTTATTTGGAGAGCAGAGGGAAGGTTGAGCCGGCACACCACAGCCAAGGTACTAAACCACTGAAATAAAAAACTATATGTATGATATTTTTAGAAATGGGCAAATCAGGGATGTAGTTATGTCTACTAACCGCAAAGAAGTTTAGCAACAATAAACAACATTGCTGTACTTCTGATATTTTGACTCCAGTAGTCTGTCTTTAGATAGTTTAATTATTTGTTAGATCCTTGTAGTTTGTAGATAAAATGGTAGCATGCACTGAAAACTAAATCTGGTTTAAATCTGCAGCAGACATGGTTACAATTTTGGATTAAAAGGATAGAGGATATGCAATGAAATTTGTATCTATGCTGTATGCTACTTTTGTATATACTGTATGCTACTTTATTGTACTGTATGTAACTGAATCTTGTTATATTTGGAGGGTTGAACAAGATATGTTAGAATTAAGTAGGAAGATCCAGGCAGAGACACAACTTTGGTGGAAAGGTTTATTAAACTCCTCATTCTGTGCACCTATGGTCTCATTAGGACATTAAATGTTGGGTAAACGTTGGCATTTTGAATCAAGACATCTTGTCTTTTCCCCTCTGCATACTTAACTTGTCAGCATCAGGTCGCAGCCATTAATCTCCAGCTTTGGGCAAAACCACTTTAAAAAAATAATTTCAAAATGGCTGTTTACTCTCTAATTTGTTATTTTTAAAGAATTTTCATAACACGGGACATAAACCTGGTCTTTTTTGGAAGGAATAGTGGTCATTTAAAATTCTGTGAATATGGCTACCATGATGATCAGCACAATGAAATCTGTGTTTGAGATAAATAATATACTGAATACACCAATTAAATAAAATTGTCAAATCGAACCATATAAATAATGTGTCTAAATACATTATATGTCAAGTTTGATATCTCCTCCAAGTCACATAACAGGGAGTAGAGTCAACTTAAAATAGCACGGCTCAGTACCTCTAAAGGAGACTTGCCTGACATGTATAAGACCAAACCAGGTTCACCTCGTCATCGTGCTCTGTTATTATCCCACCATAGCTGCTTCCCTCAGACCTCCAGCCCTATGCTGCTGTGTGGACTAGAGGTCTAGCTAGCTGCCTGTATGGACCACAGGTCTAGCTAGCTGCCTGTATGGACTAGAGGTCTAGCTAGCGGTCTAGCTAGCTGCCTGTATGGACTACAAGTCTAGCTAGCTACCTGTATGGACTAGAGGTCTAGCTAGCTGCCTGTATGGACCACAGGTCTAGCTAGCTGCCTGTATGGACTAGAGGTCTAGCTAGCGGTCTAGCTAGCTGCCTGTATGGACTACAAGTCTAGCTAGCTACCTGTATGGACTAGAGGTCTAGCTAGCTTCCTGTATGGACTACAGGTCTAGCTAGCTTCCTGTATGGACTACAGGTCTAGCTAGCTTCCTGTATGGACTACAGGTCTAGCTTGCTACCTGTATGGACTACAGGTCTAGCTAGCTTCCTGTATGGACTACAGGTCTAGCTTGCTTCCTGTATGGACTACAGGTCTAGCTAGCTTCCTGTATGGACTACAGGTCTAGCTAGCTTCCTGTATGGACTACAGGTCTAGCTTGCTACCTGTATGGACTACAGGTCTAGCTAGCTTCCTGTATGGACTACAGGTCTAGCTTGCTTCCTGTATGGACTATAGGTCTAGCTAGCTGCCTGTATGGACTATAGGTCTAGCTATCTGCTTGTATGGACTACAGGTCTAGCTAGCTGCCTGTATGGACTACAGGTCTAGCTAGCTGCCTGTATGGACTATAGGTCTAGCTTGCTGCCTGTATGGACTATAGGTCTAGCTAGCTGCTTGTATGGACTACAGGTCTAGCTAGCTGCCTGTATGGACAAGAGGTCTAGCTTGCTGCCTGTATGGACTATAGGTCTAGCTAGCTGCCTGTATGGACTACAGGTCCAGCTAGCTGCCTGTATGGACTACAGGTCCAGCTAGCTGCCTGTGTGTCTCTCCTAACCTCACCACGTCTCCTCAACAGTAATTACACCCTTTTAACATTTCATGTGTTTTACGTTTCCGTTTCGGATCGGTGTGCAACGGAGCGTTCTTCCACAGCTCCCTCTAGTTTACCCACATGTGGTTTGGAGTGCGAGAGCCCCGGTGTTACAGTATCTTGAGTATATACAAGACAACTGATCACCACTGAGGGGGCTCTTCATGGACTGGAAGAGGGCAGCATGCCTAAACCTGCACTAAGCAACAGTCTTTCGCTCTCTTCCTCACTGTGCCTATCGCTCTTCTTCTCCCTCCATCCCCTCCATCCCTTGCTCTCTCTCTCTCTTTTTCTTTCTTTCTCTTTCTATCTCTCTCTCCCTCCATCCATCGCTCTCTTTTTCTCTCTCTCCTTTTCTTTCTTTCTTTCTTTCTCTATCTCTCTCTCCCTCCCAAATTCTCTGTGTAAACCTGGCCAATCCAAATGTGTGGCATTGGCGGCAAATACATTTATTTCACATTGACTGGTTACTGATAGTGAGAAAACAAACACAGGCCTCAGTGTGTCAAATATTTGCCTATGTGAATTGCAATGCTGATTTGCACTGGAGTTCTTCAGTAGCAGCTCTATTGGTCATGCAAGTCAGTTTAATATTTGATCAGTTGAACCGACTGGTTTCCATCTGGTATTCTCCACCTTATTCAAAACAGTCTGCCTCATACTGTTAAAGTAAAATATTATTGACATGGACCTGCTTTACACACTGCTAATGCCTAGCATGAACCAGCAAACCATACATGAGTGTTGGTGTATAGACAAATATAAAAGCTCTAATATGGTGTACCAAGTACTTCACAGTGCAAACAGAACAGTGCAAACAATACACTGTAATAACAGGTAAGAAATAGGAATGTTCAGATTGGTTGTACTTTAAACTCTTTCCGTCACGACACGACACACAAACACTGAATAATTTCCTTGTGTTTTGCATTTGAGTCAACACAGATACTATGACCTGGCTACTCTGTTCTAAGCCGTACATAACTCTGTATGTTGTGGATGCACACACACTCCTTCTGTAATTGTGTGTAATGAGATCCTTAAACTGTCAACACGGATCACCAGCAAGAGTGGGGGAAAGTTTATCATTAAGATTTACATCCTCCTCATTTAGCCTCAGGTCTTATGGCTGCAAAGGTAACAGTGTGACTATTTAAGATGCAGTGTGAAGGCTTAAGAACGTTCCAGAAGGGCGGAGGTCTTCCTCTTTCCATACATATGACCCAGTGGAAAAACACATTGGGCTATTTTAGACGTCATTTGTGGCGATCCCCATGTTTGCTTTTAATAACTGAGACTTAAAATATGTGTCAGATCAAGCATATTAATGGAACTTTCTCCACTAAGTTATCACTGAAATTAGTGTTCCAGTAAGACATGCTGTACCAAGGCCAGTAATTCTAAAACACACACACATACATACTACACAGACACACTGCACACACACACACACTCACTTATTGACTTATTTGACTTATCTGCTTTTCCCCTCCAGTTGTCCTCCAGACAGGCTAGCGGGCAGACTGCCAGCAGTCTCAGACACAGACAGACAGTCCTGGGCCATCTTAGACGATACCTTCCAGACAGCCTGTTATGAGTGAATCATTCCTGTGTTGTCTCTCATATTCCTTGGCATATGGAGGAGAATTCGCTTTAAAACTGAAACTGTGGACTGGGTCCAACCTGGGGGATGCACTTTCACACTTGTACAACGTCCAAATGTTACACATTTCAGCCGATGGCATTGACCGTGGTGATAGGCTCCCAGGCACATCCCAGAATACCCACACCTGCTGTATTGTAATGTTTCTGTTATTTGAATTCCTTGTGAAATAAAAAAGGACAAAGTAATGATTTCAGCACGGCAACGCCAAACTCCGATTAGGCTGATACATGCCATGAAGCCGGGTCTGCAGCAAGGCTGTGTCACTGGCAATAGTGGAGCCAGCGCTGTGTCAATGTCCTTGGAGGAAGCTGAATGGATGTCACTCCAGTTTAAACTGGAGCAGAAAAAACTTTTTTGTACAATGTTTGTAATGGCCTAGTGCTTTTCCCCTTATTAGTTTCTCTCTCTCTCTCTCTCTCTCTCTCTCTCTCTCTCTCTCTCTCTCTCTCTCTCTCTCTCTCTCTCTCTCTCTCTCTCTCTCTCTCTCTCTCTCTCTCTCTCTCTCTCTCTCTCTCTCTCTCTCTCTCTCTCTCTCTCTCTCTCTCTCTCTCTCTCTCTCTCTCTCTCTCTCTCTCTCTCTCTCTCTGTGTGTGTGTCCCTCTCTTTTGCAGTACTGGCTCTAAAGACCAGACCTCAGCTGATGTCTGTCTCAGTTCATCTTCTTCCGGCGTGGAAGAAGAACATTGAACATTTCTGTTCAGTTGTAGCTATTGCAAAACATCTGTGTGCCAGTGAAAACACAGAACATTAAAAACATATGCCACATTTACACCAGGCAGCGAAGCAGTGAAAGGAATGTCATCAATATCATAGGAGGAGACAATACCAACGTCCTCCACAGTTTTTCCCTCCAATTTACGCCTTTATTACTGGAACATGGCGGCAACATAATGTTCAGAATAAATTCCCACATGTTAGTGCATGGACCTCCCTTTAATGCCACAGTGTTGGCACTCCTTGGGTTGATGACGGAGGTTTTCAGGCCTGGTTGTTTATCACTCGTTATAAGGGTCAGAGGTCGTGGAGGAGGTGTGGAGTTCCGGTACTTTGTGCCCTCTCTTCTTTTTTTTTGTCCGAGGGAAATCTTAGTGACATCCAAATACATCCACTTCCTGCTTTCGCCTCTCACTCACGCCCTCCCACACGTTTGACCTCTGACTGCCGGGGGCCCGGACCACTGCGTATTGGCTCCCTGGAGTTGAACTTGAATCTTGGGACCACAGGGACTACAATGAAAGAGGCATTGTCCCTCTTCGAGATAAATTACCCACCAAACAATTGCTGTGCATTTTCTTTTATTCTCCCATTCATAGAACGAGCCACTTATCTTGAGCTGTCTGAGGCTTTTTGGCTGTTCAATTCATGAGTTGAAAGTTGGGGGCGAAGCATGCACTTCCTGTCCATGGGAGACTATCTTTCCAGCCCCTGACTAATCACCGGAAGATAACAACTTCTCGTATGTGACAGACAATAGGAGACATAGCCTTTGTGTGATGATGTCTCTGTTTGTGCTGGCCTGGCAGTACAACTCATAAAATAACTACATGAAGTGATCATTGAATCACAGCACTTCTCCAAACTTTCAATTCTTAAATGTTCTAGATTTCACAAACCATAATCTATCTGATCAGTGTTACTCTAAAAAAGATGTTCGCTATGAGTGGCATATACTGTAGTATGGAAGTCAAAGACATGTAACTGGGGAGACATTGTGCGACCTGAGCATGACCCAGCATAAAGACGGCTGTACTGTAAGAGTATATGGCATAATTACTAGCTTTATTTTTCACTTTAATTAAGGAAAATAATGATGCCAATGCAGACCTACGAAAATATACTGTACGCTTTACCACAAGTCCAATTGAGGCAAATTAGAAATAAATTCACTGACTTCTACTGGTGTAAACAAGAACCATATGCGTTTCATTGAAATAAAGAAATCAAATAAACATTAGCCTCAGGAACAGTAGTGAGTGCATGCTTCATTAAAAAGCAATGTTGTTGCAAGTACATCACGAAATACTTACCGTACCTAATTACTCCCTTTGGTTTCTCTTCTCCAAATATACAAATTACAGAATATGTGTGCCTTGATTGGTCGGAGCCAGGTCTTCTCCTGATTATAATGGACCCCAAAAGACCTTTCAATGCTCATATCTGAAACTGCATGCTCCATTTCCACACCATTAGAATGACACACGTCGCTTTAATCAAAAGGAAGAAAGTAAAGAGAAAAAAACATTTTGCCGACAGTACCGAGTTGCATGGAAACACACGTCTTCAGCAGTTTGGCTGAAGAGGCTGTTATCCCTTTCAATGTTGTTACACTAAACAGAGATAAGTGTGTCTTCTGCAGGTGGCTCTTCTATCTCTCCCGTGACCTTGCATAATATTCCAAGCCTGAAAAGTAACTTATCAGCTCCAGCTGTGGACGCCACATGTGCCACTGCCTTCTGTTATCCGACCAAACAGACACAGGAGCACAAACAACGATCATCACAACACGTTTGCTTGCTTAGTGCTGGCGGTATCGAGGCATATTTTGACTTTGACCAATACGCACACTTCAAGAGCAACTGTCCAACCTGCTTTGAGGCAAGAGTCCAACTGAATTTGAGCTGTTGAAGCAGCCATTGTTTGCTAATATGGTTGGCCTCCCGTGACAGATTTGCAGGCCAGTTTGACACCCTCACCCCTTCATGTGCTGCTAGGGGACTTGAACCCCACATTCCAAAGGCCCAGACAGTTGGCCCTTCTCTTTGATACCTATTCCCAAGAGAAGGCAGGCCAGCCTGAGGATCTGACCTCTGTTAGCCTGAAACAGCTGGGAGGGACATTGCATGTGCTGTCTCCCTTGTTCTTCCTTGTCCTACGATCGCTGTGAGTTCAAGTTCTGGCTTTTTAGAAACATGGCTAGGTTTCCCAGCTGCAGTGGAACATAGACACTGTGTTAAGGTTCTCGGTCACAGCAGTAGAGATTCCTCGTCTTTGCGTGGCATCACTCTGTCACTACATCAAATGTCACGCCTTGGCATGAGATGAGTGCCCGGCCACACAGACCAACACACACTGTTAAATCACCATAGTAGAGACTGTGTATCCATTCATAGATGCGATGGTGGTGACGCTGTGTATCTGTTCGCTCTCGTCAACCCTTTGTGTTAACCTCGCCATTCACCCTCAGTGTGCTCTGTCCGGCCGTACCGCCCCCCCCCCTCCCTCCCCCCCTCCACACACACACACACAGAGACACGCACACTTTTTTTGACCCCTATTCCTCCAGATGTGAGGGGAGAGTCTGAGGCGGCCCGAGTGTGGCCCTGTAACAAAACGGAGGGGACACAGAGGGGCTCAGTGTCCTGGCCTGTCAGAGCCTGGCCTTTCACAGCCTCTAAATCCAACAGCCCAAGACTGGAAAAATATTAAGTCCCTGCTAGCCACTCAGGTCATCCCTGAGTCCTGCCGTCAACACCACCCATAGGGCAGAAACCAGTGGACCTTACACCTTAGAACCTATTACCATGTCTGCAACAAGCCACTATTACAGGTTTGATTTTCAGAATGCTGATGGAGGTTAGGTTCCGATTTAGTGCTCTGCGTTCTACGGATGTCTGTTCTATGTTAGTCAGGAGGCTGTGGGCTAGACACAACTTAGGCACAAAACGTAGACGAAGGTGGAGACCTGGTGTCAAAACTGATTAATCCTACGGCAGACATGACTGTAATAACACAAACCCAACCTTGCTCTGCTAAACCCTGCTTTGCAGGCCTAGATTGCAGCCCAAATTATGCCTCAGTGTCCAAAATAAAAGATTGAACTTGTAGTGATTGGCTGTGGCAAAGAAAATGTCATGTGAAAACACACTGAAATGCCTGCATACGGCACACATAATATGAAGGCTGCGCAATACGCAGCTTTGCTGACCTGCAGAAAACGATCCACTCCATGGTATTTCTCTCCATAGTGTGAAATTAGTGAGTTGTACTTATTCAGTGTCAACCTTTTGTACAATTCCCTGTCCAAACAGCCAATCGGGACCCATTTATACAGCGTTGGCTTGGAACAGGAACTGACAGGCCTGGCAGAGGTGTTCCTCTCCACATAAGCCACAAAAGTCCTTAGCAGACCAGAGCTGAGATCCATCATGTGGTTTGGATAGACACTTCTGATTACTGCTCCTCTGGCGCAGACATGTATAGGACAAGGTTGCCAGGTTGGATCTTCAAATGGACAGTGAGTGAAGTCACCCCCTTTATGAGACATCCTCTGAGAGGGGAATATAAGCAATATTGCTAAATGATATACACAGTGTATTTTTTGTGAAGTGACATCAACAGATTTGACCCGAACCCTAACCCTCCTTACCGCCCAACTTCCAAAAACAAAGCTTCCGCGCCTGAAATTGGAATATAACCTCATTGTTACATTTGCTTTAAATAAAAGAACCTGAAAAGCACATTTGCAAAAACAATCTCTGGCTGAATCTGGCCGTTTCAAACGGTTGTCCGTCGGCAACAGCACAGATAAATGAACGACGATAACAAGAAGCAGTCTTGCACAAGACAAATGCATGGTTACTCAGCGACCCCACTCTGTTATTTTGTTCTTCATTATTTTTATTTATCCTATGTAAACTCCAAGCCTAGGACCACGGCTCTGCTGCCAGATCACCTTTCAGGAGGCCTGCAATTTCAGTGTCCTGCCTCTACGCTTGGATTAGTGTGGTTTAAACAAACGGGATCTGGGCTTCGTGAAGCCATTCAGACCACAATCGTTGTTGAGGGCTCAATCAGACACTTCCAATTCCGAGCACCCGGCTTCTCAGCCTCAGAGGGAATGAAAGTATTTCGAAATATAATACTGTGATGCAATATATCATGTTTGCCACAACAGTCACATTCAGATAGGGTAATCAACTTCAGTTTTGTTTAGTCCAGAGTAAAACTTATAACTTATATAGTAAAACTTATAACCTAACAATAAAGTAGGCATGTTCTACGGTGTGTTATAACATTATTGTCTTTGGAACACAACACACATGTAATCATCGCATTAAAAAATGAAACATGTCTAGTTTACTTTCATATTTTTCCTGTCTAAAAATGAGGTTGATCCACCAGCACTCTTGATTTAATTCAGTGGCGAAATCTTTAAATTTGTCATTTTAACGGTATGCTTTCAAATGAATGTTGTCTGAAAATATACTACAGCTGAAAATATGGCATACTTCAGACTAATGAAGTAGTACTTTCCCTTGAACCATGCTCCTAATGACCTTGCTAATGCCTACAAACCACCATGGGATGAGGGGTAAAAAGAAAATAACTAAAACATTATAAAGATAGCTTCAAAAACCAAGCTTTTTAGTGCACATTCAACAACACATCCAACCATTACATCTGTAATTTGTCATCCAATGTTTTTTTTTTTCCACTGGCCAATATGTAACGTCAAATGGCCTGCATCACAAGTTTGCTAATGCACAGAGGCACCATACTGGCTAGCCACTGCTTCACTGCTAACACTTCCTCCTTTAAAAGCAGCACTCCAAATGAGCTCGAACACGAAACCCCTCGTTTACAGAAAATACAGGTCAGTCTATTTGGTAAAGCTGGAATTTCAAAACAAAAATAACAAAAAAAGAGTTCAGAAAGACCCTCTTGTGTTTGCCTTGTGAATTTCACCCAATTTGTCTCAATTGGTTACTGAAAGTTACTGAAACGGTATATGTCTTGTCAAAGCATGGCAAAATATGACAGATCACCCCCACTTTATCCATCTTGAATTTGGCATGTTTTGAAATTGTGTACCGTTTCCATGGCGCCACACCAACAGGTCCAAGATTTCATTAATTCCCTTTTATTTACACTTCTGGTCTTTTTTTCTATTCAAGGACAAAGTCAGCTTATGCTTAAAGTCAAGGTTTTTAATTATCGTTTAATTCTAATAAATATGTTTGTAAGGAAGGCTTGGCTCATGTTTTATTTGCTCAGCGTCCAACCATCTAAGGGAAAATTCAACTGGAACTCTAAACATGTAGTTTTGTGAAATATCACTGCACAAACATGACAATGGTTGTCCTTTTTTAAAACAGGTCAGAGCTGCCGAAAAGACTGTATATACAGTCACTTTGTTCTGATTTCTTCAGGTCTCCATGACCCAAAACGTATAAAGGAAGAGGTAGAACTGTATGGAGTGCTTGTTGGTGAGGAGTCCCTCTCACACATCCTGCAGGGTTTTCTGCATGTTTACTAAAACCCAGAGCATGACCGTTTTAGCATGCCCACCACAATCCATCCATCATCCAATAGCAAGCAACCAAATTAGTCTTTGTCCACAGAGAGTCTAAAACAGAGTGCAGAGGGGTTCTCTAAGGGATAGTAGGACTGGGGAGACTGTGTTTGATGTTACACAGACACCACCCTAACACCATCTCCACCAAACTAGCAAAACATGATCCAGCTCGATTTCACCAAACATCACATGCTATTACAACACTTTGAGCAGAAAAGGCAGCATTGCACCTTTCCCAACATTTACTTTTATACAGATATGATTAGAAACAGGACCACCCCCACTCCTGCCTAAGCTTTCTCACTTTTTTACAACAGTACCAGTAAAATACAACTTGTGGTGGCAAATAATAATAATAAATAATAGGTTTCCACTCTCAAATGCTGATTCATCCAAATGCCCAAGTAAAACAAAGTCGTCCTTAAACACCTTTTTATCTGAAACAAATGTGATAGGCTCTCACTCTCTCCTTCCTGGTAGAGCTAATGTGTGTTGAGTTGGTCTGCTTTAGTAATGGGACTCCCTCCTCTACCAATCAGATACACTTTAATTCAAGTTCAATGCTTGGCTGCACCCGAAGGAGTCACTGGCTGTAAGTGTTTGAGCTGGGTAGGTCAGGGACGTACAGCTAGAGACTAGGCCTTCAGCTTGACATTGTGAGGCTTATTCGCAGGTAGCCTGTAGCTATGTGGCTGAAAGATTATAGAGGACCTGGTATGATGCACGGGAAACAAGCAAATAAACATACAATACCCAATGACAATCCTCAAAGTCCTATCAGTGCAGTCATGAAGGGCAGACAGCACTCTGGCACTGTGAAAGCACACTGGTTTCCTGTCAAAGGATTGTGTTTAATAAATGACAGCATCGGCATGGGACAGGTTGCTGATGTCATGCACGCTCCATTTCCAGCAGCAGGACCTGGCTGTGATTGGGGCATCAATCTCCTCCTGTCTCTTCTGAGATGGAGGGAGAGCTAACAGAGAGCCGCCCCCCCCCCCCTTCCCATGTACAGAAACACACACAGAAACACAGACACACGTGGCATCTAACACGTCCTTAGTGTTACTCAAATCCTACAAGTGCATTTTGGGTGAAAGGGGGTGTTGAGGCTTAGAAGGCTGCATGCTTCCTCCTCCCAACTGGCAGGCCCTCAACCCAACCCTGAACCTTACGCTGCCTCGCAGGATTGCATGCTGTCCCAGACTGCTCTCAGAGAGATGAGGCTTGGGCTTTACCATGTCTGGCAAATGAAGCCTGTCCTTAAAGCTCCAGGAATTTAGCCTAATTTGCCAAAAGCGCTTGTGAGGTCAGTTAGCAGAACTCAAAGCCCTAGCAGTGGAACAGGCCAAGCTCCGTGGCAGGACTGGCACACAGGCGTGGGGGTGGGGGATGGGGGTGGGGGGGCAGTGGGCAGTGGGCAGACTGCACTGCTGATGTCCCGGCAGCCAATAGAGTTAGACGGTGCATGTTAGTGACCAATCCCACTGAGAGAGAGAAGGGCAGAGAGACAGAGAGAAGGAAGCGAGTAAGTGAGAGGAGGGTGGGGGTGGGACCGACAGACAGAAAGACGGGTGGGTGAGCAAGAGAGAGAGGAGGGGAGATCAAAAAGAGAGAGGGAAAGGGGTGACGGAAAGAAAGGGGGAAGATGGAAAGATAAAGAGAGAGGGAGAGCGAGAGTTAAGGAGAGAGAGTGGGGGTGGGAGGAAGGGGAGAGAAAGCGAGAGTTGGAGAGACAGAGGGGGTATGTGAGAGAGGTAAGAGAAAGAGAGAGAGAGTGGGGGAGAACACGAGTATGGGGAGATAGGAGAGAGAAAGAGAAAGAGTGGGTAAGGGAGAGAGAGGAGAGAGAGAGAGTTAGAGAGAGTTAGAGAGAGATGTTGTAAACAACCGTGTTAACCTAGATGATTAATCCTCCAAGGAAATGATTGGCCAGCCAAGTCAAACATGGAGGGCCCAAACAGGTTTATTACCACATGAAGACCTGTGTGTCCGCATGTGTTTCTGTTCATGTGAGTGTGTGTAAGTGTGCTGCTCTCGAGGGGGGAACTGAAGGCAGGTCTCCTGTGACGTATGTTGCCTTCTTATCAGAAGCCTGTACCAGTGTAAGAGATCTCTGCCATGGCCTGATAGTCTAAAGAACAGAAGAGTGAAGTCCGAAGGACTCATGATTAGAGCAGAACCTGGAGAGAAGTCCCTGGAGATAAAACACACAGCAACAAAAGCAGGATACAACTTTTTATGAACCTGATGTGCCTGCTGTGTCTTTCTCCATGTATTCTGCCCTGACATGAACAGCCTCTAAATGAGAAGAATGAGAACCCCAACTAAGTGTGATCAAGCAAACTTCAATCAATTCTAATTCTCAACCAGACCTCAACTACTGTAAGATAAGGTCTTAATCAAAGTTCAACCAAAAGTACATTCTTAACCAAACTATAACCAAAAGTAATTCTCAACCAAACTTCAACCAAAAGTAATTTTCAACCGTAGGAAATTCTCAAGTAAACCTTAAGTAAGTGTGATTCTCAACCAAAGCTCTAAACATATCCCCCCTTGAGGATTGGCTAAATGTACATTAGTCCAGTGACGATGTGGAACTTGCATCTCAACATGTTTTGTACCGTCTCGGACAAGCTGGTCATGCTGTGGGAATCCCTGGGTCTAAGTGCTCGTCTGGTAAACAAATCAGGGTTAATTAAATACACACTTGTCACTCTCCACTGACGATACAGGGGGACATTTATTTGGACAAACTGCACCCCACAAGACTTAAGTGTCCCTAGCTGACGCCAACAGATAAATACCTCTGAATTAGGAAATGGATTGAATTTAGCCAAAGTATGCTTTTAGAACATGTATTTCTCTCTATCCCCATAGTCTATCTAACATCAACAAACATCCAGTGAGTGACAAGTCTAACTGCTTAATCTGATTGTAAACTTAAAGCACAGATTAAATGTCTGACTACTGTATGTAGTCCCATAAAAAATGTATATTTGTTGATGATACAGGTTATTATAGCCTACAAATTAACTGTATAAGATGCTACTGTTAAAAAGAAAAAAGAAAAATCCTATAACAACAAAAGAAAGAAATTTCTTTTTTTTTAAAGAAAATTCTAAACACAATTATACAATGTCTTTCTTTAATTTCCTTGCCAACATCAGTCGTGTGTATAAAATACTAACCGCAGAGAGTGAAAATTCACTTTTCAGCTGCAGTGAAAGCAGCCATTAAAACAGGATTTTCTGTGAAGCATCAATAGAGAGATGTCCCAGTGCCAGCGTTCAATGACAATGTTCAGACAGCCATGCAAATGAAACCAACACGTGTGAGCGTGTGAGAAAGAAAGGGACGCGGACCCACCAGGCCAGACATAAGAACACTGTGCCAAGGAAAAGAGAGGGAAAATAAAAATGTCTTCACATGCCTTGACAAGCGCTATGCACTGTCAGAGTCCTTGTCATGTCCCTGAAAAGCCCTGGTGTGGAGTGTGCAGTGCATTTTTAGACGACGCTGTCGATGTCTGTGCGCATGCATGCATTTGGGTGGACTCACTTTATGAGTGTACTCCTTTGTGCATGTATGTGAGCGTGTGTGTACACTGTGTGTACTACATGAGTGTGAGTGTGTGTGTGTGTGTGTGTGTGTGTGGGGGGGGGGGGGGCAGCGAGAGGGTGCATGTGTTTTGTGCACACACATGCACCTGAATGTGCCTGCGTTCTACCTCGACCCTCTCTGGCACTAAGCTCAGACCGAACAATTAGGAAATCCTTACTCACGTCTGGGCAAAGGTGTGTGTGTGTCTCTCACATATGTGACACCTTGGCACATACGTTCGCTATAAGCTGCAGAACAAGGACAAAGTGAGGTCAGGAGACCTAAAATAGTGGCTTTAACATGGTCCCGCCACTCTGTCAGTTGCCAAACACTCCAGCCCACACATTGCGTCCAGAAAGGGAGTTTCTCCTGCTTTTAAACCATGCCTTCTGACTGATGGCTCTACAATGAATTCCGTGACACTGTAAGTACACGGTTTGACCTGTCAGTAGTGGAAAATGGACAGTGGAAAATGAGAGTTTGTGTGTTAGTGTGCACGTGCGTGCGCACGTGTGCATGCGTAGTGTTGCACGTCCATTCGCACATGTGCGCCTCGGGGAGATTCCCAATCAAGATGTGCCTGTGATGTCTAACCTTGTAATGGATGGTCTTGGGGTTGGACCACTGCTGAGGTAGGGAACAGAACTGGACCTAATGAAAACATCTCAGTCGCCCCCCAACCAGAGACTGTGAGGGAAGGGAGCTAAGCTGTACCAGAACGTTCTACTGACTCAACAGGGCCCGAGCCAGACCTCAGGCGGTACCTGGCGTGCACCGAGGCAGAGCAGCGTGGGTCGGAACATGGAGGGTGGTGTGGTGAATTGAAAAGGGAGCTTCCAGACCCCCGAGGAGACCTTGGTTCTCTCAGCCCTCACACACACACACACACACACACTCAAACACACACGCCCACGCATGCCAACACACACACACATACACACAAACACACACCAACACACACACACGTTCACACGCTGGTCTGCGGCAGACAGGTCTCACCCTCTGAAGTACTGCTGGAATGAGACTCTCTCAGCCCAGACAAAAACACACTTTAAAAAGGTGGGAATAATAATAGTGGGAATGTATTCAATTTTCTCGCCATCGTTCCGCTTGTGCCATGTTGATGTTAAACTTTTCTGCTCCTTTTACAGGTCTTGTGTTTTAACGCTCGATGCTGGACTTTGTCACAGTCGGGGAAACCCTGAAAAAAGTGTAATAAATCGGTGTTTGTGTTCCCCAACCTCATTCTCTGGTAACTGTTGCCATATGGTCAGTGTCACATGTAATCTTTTCCAAAGGTCTGCAGGGAACAGTGCTACAGAACCATTGCCTGACCAGCTCTTTACATGGAGATAGAGAACAGATTATATAATGTACGGATAGAACTCTATAATAAAAGAAATTGTATTTGTGTTGGTTGTATGTATGTGTGTGCGGTGTGTGTGTGTGTGTGTGTGTGTGCGTGTGTGTCTGTGTGAGCGTGTTGGTTGGTTCAACGTGGTCATGTCTGTGTGTGTGTGTTTGTGAGTGTCTGTGTGTAGCTCGGGCTGGTTCATTAGTGTGACAGAAACACACTGACTTGACTTTCTGAGCGGAACTTGATCATTAATTAAGAATTCTTTTATATCTCCTCCTCTCTTTGTGGACCATTGGTTTCCCTTCTTTCATTTCTGACTGCAATCAACTTTTAACATCTCCCCTCTTTTCTCCTCCTTTCTCCCCCTTTTCACTCTCCCCGGAGCAGTCATTTCCATAACAACAAAGCTGGCCAGAGAAGCCCCAGGGACATGTGACAGGGTGGTGGGACTGGGGGAGAGGGGGGGGGGAGGCATCAGCAAGAGAGAGGGAGAGAGAGCGAAAGACACAGAGAGCGAGGGAGGGAGAGGGATAGAAGGATAGATTGAGATAGAGGGAGACAGAGAAATAGAGAGAGAGAGAGAGAGAGAGAGAGAGAGAGAGAGAGAGAGAGAGAGAGAGAGAGAGAGAGAGAGAGAGAGTGAAAGACACAGAGAGAGAGAGAGAGAGAGAGAGAGAGAGAGAGAGAGAGAGTGAAAGACACAGAGAGAGAGAGAGAGAGAGAGAGAGAGAGAGAGAGAGAGAGAGAGAGAGAGAGAGAGAGAGAGAGAGAGAGAGAGAGAGAGAGAGAGAGTGAAAGACACAGAGAGAGAGAGAGAGAGAGAGAGAGAGAGAGAGAGAGAGAGAGAGAGAGAGAGAGAGAGAGAGGGAAAGAGAGAGAGAGAGGGAAAGAGACTGAAAAAGAGACCATGCTAATTCCTGCAGCTGGGTTGTGGTTTTGTTCTTTGCAGCTGGGTTCAGAGAAAGCGCCTGGATTCCAACACACCCCCATCGGCATAAATCTTACTCTTCTGGAGGCCGCAACCACTGCAACAATGCCACCAGCTCATTCTGTGCCAAGCCGGCTGGCCTTGTACGCATACACACATACCCACTTACACGTACACACACACACACACTCTCACAAATAATTGACGTGCATTGTTGTGATCGGAGGCAGCGGTTTGTTGTATCAACAAGGCGTTTTTGTGGTGTGTGTGTGTGGGTTTCTTTTTCGGCGGGATGCATAAATTAATCATTTATCATCTGTTTCGGCTGGGGCTAAATGGAAGGCCTAGACACAACTAATTATTCCTTTCACTCTCATCTGCTTTGTCTCCAGGACACAGGCAGACAAGCTCATGTCATGTGCACAGGTCAAGTCCAAGTTCCAGGAGACCCGACACAGTAACTGATAACAGAGATTCCCTCAACTACCACCCTGAAAGCATGCAGGACACACCAACAACCCACCCTTTGACTTAAGATGAGGCCGCCGCCTTCACATTCACACTGATCCCGTCCCGCTGAAGGGACATTGCCGTCCACGTAGTGCGACGCGGGTCGAGGCAGCGGGAGCGCGGTCCTCGCGCTGTGGCGGTCACATGATCACTCTCCAACACGGGGAGGCTCCTCAACCATCGCAGGGGAACGCCGTCCGCCTGCCCCCCCCCCCCCCCCCCTTCACAAGTGACAAACAAAACGACACCGCGTCTCAATAATCGACTTGTTCACCGAACGTTTGTCCGAGGCTTTGCAGGCAATCATGAACAACCCCCCGCCCCCATCCCCCCGCCCCCCCGCCTCCCCCCGCCCCTTTCATAAAGAGCTCTTTATGTCTGGCGGACAGTGTCACTTTTTGGAAGCAACTTTGACGAGATGAGTGTGTGTGCGGGGCGGCTCTGAATGCGTGGCAGCTGGGGGAGAGACGGGCACTGGTGACAGAGGGTACCGGCACGCACGTCGCCGCCGCCGTGGCAGAAAGGGCATCTTTGTTGGGCCCAGGTGCTCCCTGGATCTGGCCTCACATCCTGCGCTGGCCTCATTCATTATGCATGAGCCATACATTTCAAATCATGAGCTTCCTGTCAAAAGGCAGAAAGGGCCGGGGCGGCCAAGTGCGCTTTCTGTGGTCCGGGAGAGAGAAAAGAAGCCTGACATTTTGAAAAGGCGGTGAAAAGGACAGGAGCGCAGGTCATTGTGGCTCGAGCGGAGCATTATAAAACTCATTATGGCGCTTCATTGCCAGGATATAGCTAATTCTCACTGTGTCTCCCCGCACGGTCGAGTTTTGTCAGTGTCACCCACCTATACAACAGACTCTGTTCGGACCACATAGATATTCATTGTCTGGCTGACATAATGTGTTTTTGTGAAGCTTTGTGGAAGCCTTTGGTTTTTTGAGCAGTTTGTCTTCGGTGTCTGCCTCAGAGAACACTCCTGCATAGTCAGCTCTTCTCTTGTGCTCCGGTTCTCCCATGAGAAGATGCTGCTCAGTAATTACTGGAGGATTACAATAATCTACGTTTGGGAGCGTAACCACCCCCTGGCCTTTGTGGCTCAGCACGAGATGAATCCAGTACAATTAAGCCATTTTGTTTCACTGCGTGACTGGTCATTAGCATTATCTACACCAGTGGCGCCCCTGGACAGCCCCCCCCCCCCCTTCCCCCCCTCCCCCTCTTCCCTGGCCCTCAGAACCTAGACTCCCTCAGGTTCTCACAGTTTTCTGTGCTACCATGGCTACAGCTCCTTGTCCCAGACCAGGGGGTTTGTAGAGAAGGGGGGGTTGGGGGGAGGGGGGGGGGGGGGTTAGTCCTAATGATGACATCACAGCACACGGTCGCTGGTCTGTCATGTCTCCTCAAAAGGTGACCTCTTACCTAACCTCCTGTACCAGCTCCTGCTCTCTCCTCGGAGAACAGAGGGATCTTCATCAGCATGCCGCCACCACCACAGCGACACATGGATAATGTGGCGTCATGGAGCTCATTTGTCGTTCATTGTTGCATAAATACTTTATGGCAGAGTCATTAGGAGCAGTCTGGTTAGGGTCAGGTGGGATCAGTGCGTATGGTGATTGGGATCATAACCTCTGAGACCAGAGCCTGTGGACTAGCCTGGAGGAAGGCCTCCCACCAGCCAGCCAGCTGAGCCAGCCAGCCAGCCCAGTCAGCACGACCAGGGGGGCTGGTGAAGACGTTAACCATTAAACAGACACTTCTACTAAGCGTCTGGGGACAGGGGGCTAAAGAGAGGACTGCTCTGGACCCCTCAAGTCCCCCACCCCAGGGCCTTGAAATGATCATCTGGGTCATCTCAGCCCAGCTTGACTTTAACAGGATTTGGGGGAGTGAAACTCCTTTATAGGGACTAATAGGGATGAGACCCTAGCTGCTTAACTGGAGCCTTGAGCCAGTGTCCTGCTGTGAGGGTCTGGTATGGGAAAATGGATGAGAAGTCAACTAACTTCAGGTAGCCATGTCACTTACTGTAGCATATAACATTTCGTTGTTTTAATATACAGTCAATAATTTAGCTAATCTCCCCATCAAAAAGGACAAAAAGTGAAATGATGAAAAAACCTGACATTTTCTATATAAAATAATGTTACACTTTCACAGGGCAGAGGATACACACTTTGGTCCATATTGAGCTCTGTCGTAGCTGTGTATTCATTGCACTGCTACTTAAACCCTGAAGATATTCAGTGGTTTTTTAACCGCTTGGGGGGGAGCAAATATGGGCGTCCCTCAGATCTTGATATGGCTTGATATGTTCCACAGCTCCAGGGTTTTTACCTCAGCCTAGCGGTAAACTGCCTTCCTGTACCAGGAACACATGAAGAGGACCAGCCATATACAGACACTTAACCCGGTATTCTGTAACAGGTAGGTGGTGCTGACAATTAGCCAATTAGAGGGTTAAGAGGTTTCTTAAAAAAAAAGAAAAAGGATTTCACTATTTTGGGGGGCGGTCCTCCCAAATACTTTGGGAAATCATGAGTCACAACATGAAAACTAACAGCCCCCTTGATGACACCAGAAAAAAAATCTGCACGAAACGTTTTTGACCGTAAAGTCGTTACAATTCCTCACATCTGAGCCAACGCCGGTTGACATTTTGAGCTCCAAGGATGGTGAACTCATGGTGAATGTCTCTCACGTTCCAGTAGGGTGTGTCAACACGGAGAGTCTTTTCTGACTTTCATTTGACACTCCCGACAAGCTGTCAAATTAAAATGCAGTTGGAGCACAGTGACATCACGCCTTCATTACATGGAAAACGAACCTGGTTACAAGGTAGACTCCACAGTGAGGTCACTGTGTCTGCCTGCCTGCCTGCCTGCCTGCCTGCCTGCCTGCCTGCCTGCCTGCCTGTCTGCCTGTCTGTCTGCCTGTCTGCCTGCCTGCCTGCCAGCCTGCCTGCCTGCCTGCCTGTCTGTGTCTGCCAGCCTGTCTGTCTTACTTACTGTCTGTCTCTGTCAGCCAGTGTGTCTGTCTGTCTGCCCAGTCATCTTCCGTCTCTCCAGCAGCCCCAGGCCACCCCACCAGTCATAAGATCCAGAATAAAGGCATCAGTCACGGCTTAACGAATCCAGGCTTATGGCTCCCGGCAGTAGCTACAGAGGAATGCCCTGCAAGGGCCGGCCCATTAGGTAAGGCCTCGTCTCCCTCCCCCCACTGGGAACAAGCTGCTACCAAGCTGGTCCTCTGGAGACTGTCCCACGGAGCCCGAGGGGGGTTGGCTCCAGCAGACAGCCCCAGGAGCAGGCCTCCTATCCCCCCAGTGATCCTCAGGGCTGCCCGGGGGCACAGCCAGCAGTGGGTGCCTGCCGGTGCTACTGTTCTGCTAACCAGAGGGGCCCGACCTCTCTGTGTGCCCATGCTGCTTACTGGCTTCAATATTGTCCAATTAGTAACCAATCCTGTCCGCTCTGTGCCTGTGGCACTCCCTTTAATTACCCAGAGAGCCATGAGGCGCAGGCCTGGTCCTCCACAGGAAGAGGGGAGGCAAGACAAAAAGGCCAGCCCACATCCCTGCTGATAACATTCTTCTCTCTCCCAGGTGGGAGGAAGTCACAGGGGATGTGGATGAGATCCACATCAGGATAATGTCATTATCTCTCTCATTACAGCTAGGTCACAGGCAGGGGAGTAGCACAAAAAGTCCAATCAGATGGAGATTTCAAGGATGTCCACCAGGGGCAGCGTGGAGCCTCTGAAAGACATGGGCTCACATAGCTACAGCTACAAAACCAAATGTTGGCATCGTTTTTAATCGCATTGCCTTCCGTTGGGCAAATTAAATAAACCAATGTAAGGTATTCTTATATCCATAGAGAGAAAACCCACTGCAGGATTTGAAGAGGAAAATTGAGGTTTAGAGAGGTGCATTAGTGAGGGCATGGTCCCTGTGCGGAGCAGGCCCCTGCTGTTTAGATAGGGCTGTGGTCACCGTGCCGATGGGACCACCATGGCCAATGGATCCACACACACCCCACACGTGCCATGTGTGAGAGTGTGGCTTTACCTGCCTCTGCGGCTACGCTGCCTTTCTACAGGCTACCACCTGGAACAACATGTATTGATGTGTGTGTGTGTGTGTGTGTGTGTGGGAGGGGGGTTAATGTGTGTGAGTGTGGTCTTGGGTGTTAACCTGTGTGTGTGTGTTTGTGTGTGTGTGTGTTTGTGTGTGTGTGTGTGTGTGTGTGTGTGTGCATATTTATGCCACCACGACAGCAACCAAAACTTGACCTCACAATGAACAGAAGCCATTATGTTTGTTTCGGGGGTGTCTCAGATCCATGACCCAACATTAGGCAGATGGAGGCCAGCTCTCCTGTACAGTGGGCCACCTGTATGAAAGGAGTACTACCCGTAAACCTACAATAAGGACCAACAATAGTCCTATTTAACCCAGCACTAAACTCAAAGCTGACAGATTAAGTGAGCTCATTCCACCATTCCCAAATCCATACCATAACATGGCAATGCTATCAGAAGCTCTCAATGAGGTGTATAGAGGCTGGAACAATTAGCTTCTGTGAAGGTTGGCCCTGTGACCAGCCAGACTCCTATCTGATCATCAGTGGCACTTAGTGGAGACCTGCTGAGGCCTCTGTTTATGCATTAACTGGGCAGCAATAATGAGCGCTGGCCCCTTGCAGTGCTACAGTCAAATCAAATTCCCTTACCAATTAGCAGGAGATTTACATGAGCCTTGTAGTGCACAGGCTAATCTACTTGGGTGATCGACGGCGATTCTGCTGTAAAACGGGCTCTTATGCTCTCATGGACCACTGGTGCTAGCGCTCGTGGTGGGGTTTGTTTCTGTTTTCATATGTTTCGGCACATTCGGAGGCCGGGCCCGTCTGTGTGCGAGCGGACCGCTTGTGGAACAAACCTGGCAAGCGTCCCACTCAGGACATTTGACCCCTGTGGATTTTTCGTTCCTCTGTGTGGTTTTTCTGGAGCTCGCAGCTTTTCCTTTAGCGAGGGCTAAAAGGCTCAAAAAGGGTGGAAAGCCAAATATTTTCTTAAGTCTCCTGGACGCCAGGTTGCATAAAAGGTTCCACAGGCGTTTGCATCAAACCTGGACTGTCGAGACCACAGGTTCTGTTTTTGTTGCCATAAAACTGCCCCGTCCAAAAAAGTACATATATGTATATTCCATTCGGTTGATTCTTATAAATTTAAATGAACTGCGAAATCAGGTTTACTCCCCAAAGGAAAACAGAGAGCTAAATATACCTAGCATCCATGCATGAATGCATGAATGCAGAGGTGTGTGGATGTATCTGTGCATATTCATACGACACAATCCTTGTCTCAGTCTCAGTGAGTGCATAAAGAATCGAAAATCACACGGTGTGCGAGCTATAAAACCCTGCCTTAAAACGATGCCGCAATCGGCCTTCCAAAACACCATCGTCCACTTCACTTTATACTCGGATCCAGTGCCTCAGTGCAATTAAGCTTATATCGCACACAGCCTTTGCACAAGCCTCCGTGGAGATTCAGAGATGCACGCTGATGCATGCTAATCCAGTTCACTGGAACAGAACCCCAGAGAAGGTTCCAGGTTACGATGCAGTCGTGACCCCAGCTAAAAAGGTTACGTTCAGGGGTCACTGTCACAGGTGGTGTGGTGTAGGGGGGGGTGGGGTGAGTTCAGCCCTGTTATCATAACAACACTGGCGGAGCACACGTCAGTTCCTGGCAGCATTTAACTCTATTGAGAGGAGAGGGAGGGACGCCCAAGACCCAAAGAACTGCCCTGTTTACCGATGCGGACGACCTCCCTCACTTCCTTTGGTCTTAGGGGGTGGTTGGGGGGGGGGGGGGGGGGTGGAGGGGGGAGGAGGGCAACACAGGGACCCTCTCAGTGCTCTCTGTCCCCCTGCCCAGCCCGGCCCACAACAGTGATTACAGGCTGGTGGCTGGGCTTGTCTGCTCCCAGTAATTGCAGGTTAGTTGCCCATCACTCCACGGGCTGTCGGTGAGAGGGAAGAGGAACACAGAGACAACTGGAGATAGGATTCTTTTAATCAGCTGAGTGGAAACGAGCAAAGGTGAATTCAAAGAGCGGGAAGAGGAGTCGACTCACCTCGACTCACCTCACACACAAAGCGCCATTTGTCTGTATACCCAAACACCTGTTCAAAATCAAACTAGTCACAGAACACATAAAGAAACGTTTGTGTTTCCCTCCTAGGTATCCAGTATATGGTATTTCATGTATTCACA
Organism: Osmerus eperlanus; assembly: GCF_963692335.1. NCBI lineage: Eukaryota > Metazoa > Chordata > Actinopteri > Osmeriformes > Osmeridae > Osmerus > Osmerus eperlanus. The sequence goes on from NC_085019.1 coordinate 5,051,976, forward strand.
CAGGTGTCAACAAAAATGTGAGTTCACATGTAAGCAGTGAAGCTCTCAATAAAGAAATCAATGAGGCTCACGAATATCCCACAATGGAATAGCAGCTGTGGTGACATGAGTGGGTGTGGAGATAAATAAGAATGGAAAGCCATCTCTGTGTTCCGTGTGAATCTAAGAGGACAGCTTTACCACAACTGTGGCGCTGCAGCCATGGTAAAGACAGGAAATACCACGTAAACTTTTTTCCCTCTTCCCATTTCCCCCCCATAAAAGCCCCTCAAAAGGGAGACAAAGTTGTTGTGTGAAGTGAACCAGCAGCCATACTGCACACAGTGATGGTTGTTGGGAATCAATTCATGCATATACGATCAACCTGTTGGCTTTTCACACTTGGGACAATGTGGTACAGTATATTAGGTTAGTAGTAGCTCTGACCCTCCAGCCCCTCTACCGTGATCGATACGTTACCCGTGATGTTTTATTCATGAGTCTACAGTATTCTGGGAGCTCCAGGTCCACAGCTAAGTTTTCCAGAGACTGTTATCATCTTTGAGGATTAAGGCTGTGTGCCTTTGGTCAAGAATGCAATTAGTGGCCTCCCACTCGCTGATCAATGCTAGCATATCACTAGCCGTCAACCATAAGCAAACATGTTTTCCTACTGAACTGATTGTGGTGGAATGTCAAACAGAACCTGGGGCTGGGGCATGGCCACCTTAGCTAATGACACTTCCTGGAGAGGGATTATGTCAGAGAGGTTCAAAGTTCAGAAACAGAACTTTTATATTGAAGTGGTAAAGAATGTTGCTTCACTTTGTGTGTTCCTCCTGTGTGTGTGTGTGTGTGTGTGTGTGTGTGCATACTTGTGTCTATGTGTGTGTGTGTATTCAGGTACAGTACAGTACATGACAAGTGCACAAGAGTCTGTGTTTAAGTGTGTGTATGTATGTGTGTGTGTGCGTGTGTATGTGTGTGTGTGCTTCCCATAGCCTGCTCCCTGGTGTTCCCTGCCCAGCTCGGGCCCAGCCCAGTTCCCATCCCTCTCCTCCAGGGGGACAATGGGCCTCCAGGACCCCCTGCTGGCTCGCCAGGTGACCTCATCACAGCACCGCCACCACCCCTCAGACCTTACCTCACACCAACAATGGCTGAAAATGCCAGTACCGGTTCTCACAGCCACCTCTGATAGCATCTCCGTCCCCACACCAACCCCAGTCCCTTTAGGCCCCCCTGGTCCCTCCAGCCCCCCCTCTCAGACCAGCACACACTGACAGGGAGCAGATAGGGTTGCAAATGGACACTTCTGTGTGAGTCAGAGCTGGGCAGGGTGGGCCGCTGGACACCCCCCCGCCCCCCCCCCAACCGAACGCCTTGTTCTCCCATTAATTGATCGCTACCTGATCTCGGACTGCGATTCAGGGCTACTCTCAGGGGCCGACGGCCGCTCTCACTGATATGTGTGGGAACTGAGCGGGGGCCTCGGAGGTGCACCTGCTAAATGGCTGTCGGGCCCCGCTCCCCCTGCACCCCTCAACCATTGTTAGGGCTTTATATTCAGTTTCCTTCTCAGGAGGCCACACAGTGGAGGAGCGCTGGAGTGGGCTCCTCTCTCTTTTCAGGAGGGGGTTGTTGAGCAGGGGGAGCTGACAGGGAGAGGAGTGTTGGGAGGGGGGATAGGGAAGGTGTGGGGGGGTGAGGGGTTGTATGGGACATGGAGCCTAAAAAGGGCTCACAGGTCCAGAAGAGTGATGTCAGACTATTGGTCAGGCTCTCTGTAAAGGCCCCTGATTGAGATGTTGATTTCAGTCTCTATCACGGCCTTAAGAGACAGCAGTGTGACAGTCACGAGACAAATGATGTGATGTGCGACACGTATGCTACTTGTAAAAAAAACAAGAATGACCAGAAAAACAACAACGAACTGAAAGATGATGCCTTCATCTGCTTCATATTTAACCTAAGATCACAGAGGGCGTTTTCAACAGTGTTTAAGAGACAACATTTGGAGTTCATTTGTACAGGATATAGAGCATTTATCACATCATCACAATTAGTTTAATGACCAGTGTCATCTGGACTGTTGGATGACCTATGACCTCTTTAATTAGGGCTGTAATGATGGACGTTTGTCTGTCACAGCAGGGGGGGCAGATGGACAGCCAGAAAGACAGGCAGACATCTAGCAGGCAGGCAGGCAGGGAGAAAGACAGACAGACAGACAGAGTCCTGCAGTTTGTTGATTGAGTTCTTGAGTCTTTTGCATATTCTTTTGAATCACGGAAAACTATAACAAACCCCTCGTCAGGTTCCTGCGAGACTGACCTTTCGTTGTGAGGAGAGTAGTCTCACGATGTCACATCCTCTCTCCTCTCTCGGAGTGTGAGAGCCTGACCGATGCCTTCATGTCATCACCGTGTCATTCTCACATGTCTCCTCTAAGCCGCGGCTGTCGCCCACTGGCACAGAACTCCGCTCATCTCCAGGGAGGGGCGGGGACTGGTGGAGGGCTGGGGGGATGGGGAAGGGAGGGGAGGGGAGAGCAGGGGCAGGAGTATGAAAGAACCGGAATTAGCAGATTTGAATAAAGTCAACTTTCCGGCCATCTGGCCAGTGTTTGGGAAAAGAGGGAGGGGACTGATAAGGCAGAGGTGAAACCAATTATCTGCTACCGTCCTGGAAGGACAAACGCCAGGATCCATGTCATGAGGCATCATAGATATAATGGATAATCTATTTGCAAAACATACTCATTTTTTTCAAACTTTGAGAACCACTATCAAAGTAAAGGCTTGGATTCCAAACAAAGAAAGGGAAGGAGTGGGAGAGAGAGAGAGAGAGAGAGAGAGAGAGAGAGAGAGAGAGAGAGAGAGAGAGAGAGAGAGAGAGAGAGAGAGAGAGAGAGAGAGAGAGAGAGAGAGGGAGAAAACCTCTGTAATAATTATTAGGAAACATTATGAGACACCCCCTCCTTCCCTTCAGCTGTGTAAATGGATCTACAGTTGACGATGCGGACCACAGCCCTGGAACAGTGTTGGGGGGGGGGGGGGGGGGGGGGTTAGAGGATTTACCCCAAAACCCTGGCGCTCTGAAATTAGGGACAAAACAAGATGTCAGGCCATGATGGATCAGTCTGGAGTGTTTTTGTCAAAATTCGGCCGTCTTTGCAGCCACACCCCCAGGCCCTTCCTATAATCAAAGGCCATGCCCACCCATGGCTAATTAGACATTAAGCAAACGTCAGCTAGGCTTGATTTAAAGCAGCCTCTGTGGACCTGACCAAAACAAAGACAGGGAGCGCAGTGTGAAAACAGGAGAGTTCCAGATCAATATTGAGCAGCACTTTTGTTTGCTGAAATGCCAGAGAGGGCTGAAATAAATCAGATAGCGCAGGAAGAGAAGGGCCGGCCATGGCGTTCTCACGGCTCCCCGGGCTGGGCTCTGAGAATAGGCACACCTGGCCTAACAAAGCCCAGGAAGAGGGGAGGGACACACACAGGGTACCACAGATGCATTTCACCACAACTGTGGTATTATACCATTGTGCGCGGTAAACAACTGAAGATTTACACGCGGATTCAATTAAAGAATCCACAGACGCTTTGTCTGGTAGCCCGGAAATGCAACGTGAAGAGGAACAGACAGTCTAGGGAAGTCGGTCGAGTAAATTTCTGTACACCGAAGGTTTATATGAGTCTTTCTAGTTAACTCTCTGACAGAGACACAGTTAAAGAGGAGCCTACTGGCAGCCCGTGAAGAGAAGGTTGACGTGCCTGGTTGGAGAATGTGCCCGCCCAGCACATGGCACCTAGCGCCACAGGAAGAGCTCTCAACTCCGGATGTGGCTGTCCTAACTTGAGCTTTTTTTTTCTCCGACGTTTCGTGCCACCAGAGCAAAAGCAAACCGCACCACCTCGCGACGGACTTCACGCCAGCGGGAGTGTCCAGGAGGAAGAGAAAATGTCGGAGGAAGAGGAAGGCTGAAAGATAATTAAAGTGTGGTCAAGAAAGCAGGAGGGGGGAGGGGGGAGTCGAGAGAGAGGCTAGCTGAATAATCACAGCGAGGTTTTACGTGCATACATACAGAGTTACAACTCCCCCCACCCCACACACACACACGCATACACACACATACACACCCCTTTAGCATAGCATCTGCTCTTGGATTCCTCTGTAAATCACGCTGTCACTTCTCACACTCTGTGGCCCTGGAGCATGAGGGCCTGAGCTGGTTTCAATTTGAGCCCCCGAGAAGTTAATAAGTTTGTGATAAATTCAGCGGCCCTGGCTGGAGCTGATTTGGAGCGGTGTACGCTTTCGGCCCCCTGATTAGCCCTGCGTCTAAACCTTGCTGGAGAGGCACAAAGACGGGGTCTGTTTCCCCCCGTCAGTTGGATGCAACGCGACCCCATGCAGAGAGAAGCCTGCTATCACTGCCAGTTAGAGAGTTCAGGTTACAGGTGGACCAGGTATTAAAAAGATAACAGAGACTATGGGGAGGGGGCGGCATGCCCCGGCTGGACAGCCAGAGAGCTTAGCACGTACATGGCCCACTTTGAAACACACGGCAGGTTCAGCCTCAGTGATTTGGAAATGGCAAGGAATTCTTTCCATTGTACTGGATGGAAGTTCCAGCGCTTTTTCTCATTGGTCGAAGTGACCTGTGTTGTTGTCCAATATGAGGCTAGTTGATTAGGAACACATCATCTATGAGTTTGATAAAAGGCATCGTGCCTTCAGTGTCACTATCAGAAGTTATAGAAACCACTCTAAGCTGAGACAAGTCGACATTGTACCTCGATGGAAATGATCATGGAAAGTGGTTAAGGGGGAGGGGTGGTCGGCCACACATAAGTGCCAGTGTCATTTAGTAAAACAAACCTAGCGGCCAGCTAATATTCATCCGTGGTAACCTTTGGCAATTGGCGTGATGTTGGTAACCACTCGTTTGGGCATCATTAAACAGCTGGAAGTGACTAGAGCCTTTCTCTCCCGGCTCCCGTGATTGGAGGCCACCCCCAGTAACCTAACACACCGACCAATTAGAGATAATTTAAGACTTAAGCAATTTCGACAGATTTCTGGAAATTACTGTAGAGGTCTTGTTGCTGTCGCCGAGCATGGACGGGAGAGGGATATTTTGACAGGTTTTGCCAAGAACCAGTGCACTGAGACAGAGGTTACACGTTGGTTAATATCCGTGTGTTGATTGGGGCTGCAGTCAAGGGGTTAAGCAATGTCTGGTTAGCTTGCTTCTGGATTACCAACGAGAAGCCGAAGCCAAACAACCGGGCCTCATCCCACCTCTGCATAAACACGCAGTCTTGGCGCCTGCATGCACACGCATAAGATAAATGGACTGAGGTAGACTCACTTTTTCAATTAAGAAATCAGATGATCGGCCTTTTTTGACATTTTGTTTGAGAAAAACAGACAAAAAGGTGTTTGACGCAGAAATGTTGTGAAACGCTACTTTTATTTAATCTCGCTCATGATATTATGCAAAACAAAATCTCACTTTGATATCACACTGAGTAAAATAAGGTCATAGCTTTGAACAGATTTGAAACCTATTATATTTATGCTTTCATGAATATAGTACCATAATGAAAATCACGCCGACAAAATCATTTTTCAAAGTTGTCCAAGAAGGCACTACTGGATTCTTGTGTACTTTCTAATCCCCACCAACACACAGTTCCGTCCACAAGTGGCCCCTGACTGACTGACTACATCCAGGGGCTCGGGCCAACTCTGGGCCCCTCTGCCCCGCAGCCCCTCTGACCTGGCTGTGTGAACAGGTGGAAGGGCTCGTGTTTGTCCTCCGTCTTTCTCTGTTTGCTCAGGACGCTCTGACAGGAAGCCGTTCAGACTGCGGTTGGGACTGAACCAGGACTTAGCCTTTTCTGTTAGGTGTGAAGAGGACTTGGTGACATCACTGTACCGGGGCAGTCTTTAGAGGAAGGAGGAGCCGGAGGAAAAGGATCAAACTGGCTTCGTCTATTTCTGGCCCTACTCGTAGACGCTGTCTACATCGTGAGGCACTGACCGCGAAATAAAAACTTGACAAAGCATTGTGGCTCCAATGGTGGATGTTGGTATGCCCTGGATTGTTGTCATTTATGGCTTATTCAAATCACAACTGACATGTATTGGCTTTATTCATGGCCAAACACAATTTGATATGTGTGTGAATTAAGTAGTGTACCTTCTCTCACAAATTAGGGTTAGAAACCAGTCCCACTGGTAATTGCACCCGCCACAGAACTGGATATCAGTGCTCTTTCTATTGGATCATTGTACTATATTTAGTGAGCATGTAACTTCCTTCGGTGTCTAACCAACCTCAACCATACCCAGGCCCAGCCAAAACCCCATCCACAGCCCCAGCCCCTGCCCCCGCCCCTGCCCCCGCCCCAGCCCCCGCCTCCTGCCCCTGCCCCAGCCCCTGCCCCAGCCGGTCCTGCTCTGGACCCCTCCACCAATAGTCACCTCTAATTAGACCTGCAGTGGTCATCTGCTTTGCCCAGAGGCATAGAATGGGTACGCATGAGTGTGTGTGTGTGGTCCTATTCTCATCACACGTACATACCCTCTCTTTCTGGGCTACCACTTCTTCGCCGAGAGACACAATTAGGCGAGTGCTGGCCGGAAAGCCGTCCGGAGCAGAGAGGGGCGGGCGGGCGGGCGGGCGGACGTTGAGACGAGACAGGCTCACCGGGCGCTTCCCTCCCCTCCAGCCCCCCGAAGGCTCCATGGCCAGACTCAGGCAGCCAGAGATGTCAGAGCAAAGCACAAGCGCAATATGTCTCAACACAGTTGGCTGACCGTGGTAGCCAAGGCAAAGCCCGACACGTAGCATCCTTCTGCTTGCTTTGCACTGAGCCGTGGGTGTGTGCTTACACACGGGCGCAAGCACGCACACACACACGCACACACACACACACACACGGGTGCACGCACACACGGGCGCACGCACACACACACAGGCGCACGCACACACACACACACACACACACGGGTGCACACACACACACCCGCACACACACACACACTAACACACACAGGGAGGCAGGAGTCATCACAGTTTCACACGTAGAGCTGATTCACTCACACATGCCCATTGATGCCGTGTTTTACAACAGGCCAACCATGTTCGGCAGCCAATGAGAAAATGTCTTTCCTTCAAGGCAACCAGGAAGACGTGAGTGGTCACAAATTACAAACAGATGGGTGATCTATCTTCATTGCAAGTTTGAAACTAAAAGAGACCTTCCTGAAATTGTCCTTAATTGTGAAATGAGGGTAATTTCTCAATAAGATATGCATAGTTCTTTGGTTTTATGTTTTTGTGAAAACTGATTGCTAGTCCTTATCATTAAAACCTCAGAACAAGGCTTTTGTCTTTTTTTTGTGTATCTCACTTCAGCTATTATCTTTGCAAACAAGGATTGAATATGAATTGATGATCATTTTTGTTACACAGTTTGGAGATTTGGGTCCATTTGTCAAGGCTGTCCCTTCTAATGTCCATAGTGCGTTTACAGTTGAAAACAAAGTGTTCCTCAGACTGTCTTACAGAACTCTACATCCTTTGTTTTCTGAAGAGGGATTAGTTTGTTGACTAAGCAAGAATAAACAGCTTGTGGGATTAAGTGGTTGGGGAGTGGTGACACTGAAGTGTCAAGTGAGAAAGTGACGTTTGAGAGGGTTTTCAAGTGGCCTATGTCACCAGCCATTTGATCTGCCATGATAACATGACAAGAGAGTACCTAGTGTTTTCTTAGGGCTCCATATTTAATGGGGTTGCCAAATTCGTTCTCATTTTATTTAATTTTTTTCATAAACAGTAAACTACCGTAGCATGTTCAGTTTCTTTCTCATCAAAAGGAATACAGTTATTTCAAAGGGGACAGGATGCTAGCCCTGATACAGTATGCAACAGGAAAAAACTGAATTCTTGCCCCCTGTGGAAAAAGGTCAGGATCTCGGAAATGGAAAACTTCCACTTCCTAATTTCCAGAAGTCTCTAATTGATTGCTAGTGTTTGACACCCAGGTGACAGGTGTTTGTATTTCCCTTCCCGAGAACTGGGGAGGGTTTATTTAGCTTTTCACACGCACACTGTGTCCCCCCCCATCCCGATCCTGTCCTGTCCTGTAGTGGTAGGCTGCTTCACATCTCTATCTGAGCAACACGTCTGAAATGCCGGGCGCCTGTACGCATCCCCGCCCCTTTCTTGCGTACATAAACCCCAGCTGTAAAATGACACAAGTCCTGTAGTAGCAGTCTCCAAATCCTGAGAGCCTGTTAAACTCCCCCCCACCCCCCACCAAACCCCCATCTGACCCTCCCTCCTGCCTTATAAAACTGGGAGGTTGTAAAAATACAATTTTTTCCCCCTTCTGAGTGTCTTCTTGGGAGATAAAGGGCAAACTTTGTTACGAGTAATATTTCTTCACATTAAATGCAAATTCTAGTAGGCCAAACACATCCTATAGCGGTCGTTTAGGTAGGCTAACCATCTCAGTCAGTCAGGGAGTGTAGTGTGGGGGTTGCTGAAGTGCTTGTAGCAGCAGTCAATGACGTTGACACAGTGACTGGACAGCTTTATGGAAATTGGAGGAACGTCTTCATCTGGCAGGCTAACAGGCCGCCCGGGAGTCAACATGCACGGCCCTGGTGACTGAGAGAGGGAAGAGGGGCTGGATCCTGGACAACACAACTCCCTCTGAGGGCTCCAACCAGACGCACTTTCCCACCACGCTTTCACAATAATATACTATCTCTGTCTATTGAGAATGTCTCTCCGGATGAGAAGCACAGGACAGGATTGGTCCTGTAGGATCCGTCTGTTGCACTTGAAGATGTATGATAACATAAGAAGCAGGTGAAGACAATGTTTGATAAAATGATCCTGATAATAAAACCAAAGTAGACTCATGATAGGAATATTCAATATTTATCTCAGTTCAGATGAGAAACACAGGAAGAGATCTGATGAGACAGGTTGCACAGTACTTTTCGTAAAACTATGTAGTGTGGCAAGCAATTACTCTTTTGATTAAAACAATCCTATTTCTATGCCACACAGTGGTTCTGAGAGCGCTTCTATTTGTATGGAAGTGAAATCTGCACGGTAAAAAAACCTGCCTTGTAAGGTATCATATGGGGAAGCATGGAAACAATTACTTCCTGGCAAGCACAGTATTGTTGGCAGATCTCTTCCTGAGTGTGCGTGGGTGCGTATGTGTGTGCGTGTGCCTTTGTATGTGTGTGGTTCCACTTGAGCACAGAGGGAATAATTGCCTATGAAACGTCACTAAGTTCCACTTGACAAGTGTGCTCTACTTCAGCCAAGCAACATCTGGACACCCACAGACAGATGGCTGACAAACACATGCACTGTAGCTCAGGCCCCTCGGCAGAAAACTGCTTGTGAGGTTGAGAAATAGAAAACCTAGTCACTACATCCACTGCTCTCGTGTAACTGCCACCTCAATGTTGCCACTTCTTTGTGAAATAGATACGTCAAGAAAAGTTCACCTTGCCCAGATCTGTTGCAGAAAAGTCTCTTGATGTATATTGTGAGCCAGAACAAGTGAAGACCACCACATCGAGGTCTAGGACAGTTGGTGATGGGTGATAAAAACCTCTCTAAAAATAAAGCCTAAGATTATAGTTGCCCCAGGGAAGCGTTTAAATGCCCATAAAATAAAGTTCACTAACGCATAAAGTCATAATAAGTATCCCTTTCAGCCTTTTACTGGACGTGGTAACTTAACGAGTGGCAGCCATTACTGCTTACACACGCCAACCGCCATTCATCAATGGCCTTCCAAATAAAACCTTTCTTTATCTATGCCAGAAAAGGCGACATTTGAATTCTCACGGAGACGGACTTCAACAGTAAAAAAAAAAACACTTGATGTGGACAGCTAGATACCTCGATCTAATATACACATTGATACCAAGCAGTGAGAGATTTGTTGAATGTTCTTGACCTGCCATTGATTATCAAGACATATACAAATCTGCTCCCAATGAAAGTCTTCCAGGCATCCTGGTGTTAGAAGGTCAGGTGTAACTAGAGGATACCTGTGGATACGTGCCAAGTTTGCACTTCTGTACAACCGTGTCTAATGATGTTGAACTCATGGAATGACTTCAGACTGAAATCCGAGGTATACAGAACCTCCGAAAAAGTAGAAACCAGGTGTCCGGTTCAGATAAGCTTCAAAAGAGAGGAGAAAGTACTTTGTTTTTTTCACCTGAATTCATTTGACTCAAAGAGACTAAAAATGTGTGCTTTCGGTTTGTACCCGGCGAGTGTGCAGCACAAGTAGTCCTCGCTTGAACTCTAACCTGTGTTGCCGCCGGCTAGCAGGCCGGCTTCCTCTTCGTGCTTTTAATGAGAAATGTTGACAAATTGAAACTAAGTGGAGTCTGGGGTAGGGTGGGAGGGCGGGCGGGTGGGGAAAATGAGCTACTGAAGTCTGCTCTCTGTTGAATCTAAACGGTCCTGACGGAAGACAGGAGGAGAAGAAGCTGAACAACATGTCGCGTCCCGACGTCTGGAAAACCGAGCGTTGTGTTCTGAATGTCTTCTCAATGTTTTCTCTCACAATACTGGAAATACCTGCTGTGTGATTCTCCTCGCGGCGTCTGAGAGGACAGCAGAGAGAGAGATTCCTCCTGGTCCCCGGTCCCCGGTTGATGACATCATAGCCGTGTTCTGGCTGGGTCACGTCACCCTCCCCTCCAGACCCTCTTGGGAAGTGGTTGTGACCACCCTGTCTGGGAGGAGAGACTTTGAAAAACACACTGCCTTGCCACGCAAAGATCCTAGCAGGCTTCCTCATGCGCCGAGCCATAGGCCAGCCACCGTCCACATTTATTTCCCATGTTTTCCTTTTCAGCACGAGGGTTACACTCTCGACGTTAAGGTCATCATTCCACCGACACTGCTGTAGCCTTACATCACAACAATAACGGCCTACAATGCATTTACGGCCCCATCTGTGGTTGGTTTGAGATTTATCGTGCTCCTTCAAATGTAATTCACCCTGGATGAGCGGTGATTGGAGAGACAACTGTAAAAAAAACTGATCAGTGGCCATGTGTTATGGAAACCACATGACGGCAGACTGCAGCAGTAAAACTGGGCGGCCAGGTTGTCTGACAAGGCTGGCTGGCTGTGGTTGCTGTCAGACTGCAGAGGGCTGGGACACCCCCCCTGGGAAAGCCCGGGGGGGTGGGGGGGTGAGACCGACTGACAGGTGGGTGGTGGGGCGGGGTGGAGGCTGGAAGAGCGCGTGCACGTTGACACCGCTTGTGTGTGCGACAGCGGTTTTCGTGGGTGTGTGCCAGAGTGTGACACCGCCGTTGGGGAACAGAGAGGAGCTACGGGGTGACATGGGTGATCTACGCCTGCTGAATATCTCATGTTGATTTGTGAGCTGCAGCCACGCTCAGGTGGAGAGTGTGGGATGCAGGCCAGGAGGGCGGGGGGGGGGGGTAGGGTGGGGTTGACGGGGAGGTCAGGGAGGTGGAGGAGGGTGACGGCGAGGTTACTGATGATGAGGAGGAGGAGACAGAGGAGACAGAGGAGGAGGAGGAAATGGAAGAGCAGAAGGAGGAGCAGGAGGAGGAGCAGTAGGCGAGTCCTACATGGCCAGGTTTCCTGCATCAGGCTCCTGCCCAAGTGTAAAACCTGTATGGCTTCATCCAGTCCACATCCCTTCAAACTTTAGCGCCTCTCTGCCCAAACCCTTGTCTCTCTCCCTTCTTCCCCTCACACCCTCTCTCATTCTTCCTAAACCCCTCCACTCTCCCCTCCCCCCCCTCTCCCCACCTCCTCTCTCCTCCACATCCTCCCTGTCCAGCTCCCTCATTTGCTGCCTGTGTGTTTTGGCCCGTGCTGCTGGCCCAGCAGAGGAGCTGGAGACGTCAATGTCACTGTCTGTGACTCTCTTAATTGCAGGAGTCTGCTGTGAGCATACAAACCCCCCCCCCCCCCCCCTAGTGACTGGGAACTCCACGGACTGTGCCAGATATGGACTTCTGCTCGTTATAATAGTCTGACTGATTCTTAACCCAGCACTTACATAACACAGCGCTGTCAATTGGTGTTAATCAGTAATCACAGTCATTGTGGGATAGATTCTTTCTGTAGGCCGTGCTGCTGACCTCTTAACCCAGCATGATGTTGGTGTGCTTGCAGACAGACTTCTCCTCCAGATTCTTCAGTGAGCAGGCCTGCACGCATGCTCCTTACCTCTGATCCAAACCCTGGGGGGGGTGGAGGGGGGAGGCTGAGAGAGATTCTGATAATACAGTCCACTGGGTGTGTGTGTGTGCGTGTGTGTCTGCCTCTCTAGGTGTGATTAGGCAATTATTTAAGCATATTTTTCCTATATTTAGAAATTCAAACCCAGGGTTTGGGAGAGAGGGGTTCAAGAGCGTGAGGGGTGGGAGAGCGAGAGGGCGGGAGGGAGAAGGGGTGGTTGAGAGGGAGGGGGGAGTGGGGTGGAGAGCGAGAGGAGGGGTGGGAGAGCGAGAGGGTGGGAGAGCGGGGGGGGGGGGGGGGTGCTGGCTCCAGGACCAGAGAGCTGCGGGGGAAGCCGCTGAGGGATGAGGTCATCGTGACGTGATTGGCCCCCGCCTCTGCGGTCTGTCCCCATGTGTGAACGCAGGCGTCTCCAACTGTCGCCTCCCTGACAGGCGCAGCCCCTGTGTTTATAGAGGCCTGGGATGCCCCATATCCCTTACAGTCATACACACACACACAGATACACACACACACACAACGGCAGCTCTGACATCAGCCCGCCAGCAATCACAGAGCCATCACACGGCCCCCACACGTTCTGATTAGCACTGAGGGGCGCATCAAAGAGAGATGTAACCCAGTCAGAGGGTGTCATATGGGCTTCAGACGGGTGTGGAAGGCCTGGTTTCATAACACTCTCCTGTTTCTAGAAACAGGGTGGGCAGGCGTAGGGATGGATGGAGGGATGGTGGGAGGGCGTGAGTGTATGTAATATCGTCCCTACTGCTGATGGGATCCAGATTTCGTTCGGTCTGGTTTGGCCCACCGCAGGATGCCAGGAGAGGACGCTAAACGGATTACATTAGCTTCCAAGGGATGAATATTTATCAGGAGTCGAACGAAAGAAAACAAAACTGTTGCCATAACAAATAATGTTTTTTTTGTTTTAGTTTTTTTTTGCTTTTACTGTATCCTAGATTTAGGTTAATGTAGTTCAGGCAGCTTGAAATTCACAGAAACGTGGAAACATAACATTTAGACAGTCGTTACCGTGGCGTGGGCTGTGACGCTCCATACACGGGCTTCAACACGGGACTCATTAGGCTTAATGTAAATGTCCACTGCAGTCTTTAAAACTTCTCTCAGAAGAAAACTTTTTTGTAAGCGAACAGTTGAGGTGCTAAACTGAGGCTATTAAAATGGTGATCGCATAGTATGTAATGAAGGTAAAAATCGAATAATGTTTTATCTGTTTTTTTCCCCACCAGAGGTCTTCACAGTTACCCACAGATCATTCCGAAACCAACATAAAACCAAGAGAAAGGACAGAGGAAATTATTATTATTATTATTATAACAAAAAATCAAATAGGCGAGAAGTAAAGTAATGTTAGGTGTCTCATTGAATCAGTTCACCTCTAGACTGCGCACCTATCATAGGACCACAGATCATGTGTGTCTGATTGGCTGAGAGAAGTTGAAACCCCCCTCATCTGGGAAGGCCCTCCCATCCTCTAGAGAAGTCTTTATGGAAAAGAGGTCAAACGGCTGAAGTGGCAAGAGAAGAGAAAAAAAAAACATAGTCAAATAAACCGAATGTTTTCGAAGCTCACGCGTATTTATTTTCCCGAAAATAAAGCACAGGTATTACTTCTTTATAATTGAGGCTGTTGACGGCGGATTGAAGCAGAGCCCGTATAGAGTTTCCTGTTTTCATCCATGTCAATGTTAAATTCATGCCGGACCCGAGAGAGTCCCAGCTTGGGGAAGTGGGGTCGGTTTTCCAAAGCGATAAAAATCAGCTGGCGCCTGTTGAGGAGGTGACTGTGTATGTCCTGCCACTGCCCAGGACAAAGGAGCTTGCTAGTCACGCGTGAAACGCCTCCAAAGCAGGAGGGATTTCCACCTTCATACGCACCTCTTTTTCTGTTTTGATTATACACCCAGGGTGAACGTATATGGCCGTTGGTGTGTGTGTGTTGGACACATACCATCAAAATAGTTTCAGAAATGAGCATACCGTAGAATCCTAAATCCCATCTTTAGCATTTTTTTTTTACATAGACACGAAATGACAGACAAAAAAATACATATTATTACACACACACTCTCTCTCTCTGACACAGTGAGCCACGTTCCTCAGCATCCTGCGCCATCATGAACTTCGGCCTGGTAGTATCCACCGTGATAAGTGGAAGTTTTGATTCGAAGCGACTGCACTCACTTAAACCATCCTGTAGAATTCTTAATTTCACTGACCACAGTGGGTTGACCAAGCCTCACAGTGGCTACTTGATATCTTCTGAGATGATAAGCCATTCGACTGGTCTGGGTTTCCCCACTGAGGGAAAGCAGGAAGAGCAGAGACAGACATCAACCGTGGGCACGGCTCAGATTCGCTCCCTTTTTCCCCCTATGTGTTGTTTTTCCCCCTGCATGAGTCCACACCTCAGCCCTGAACCCTGGAGCACCCGAGGGAACGGTACCCTCCTCTCCTCTCCCTCGCCCGCCCGCCCGCCCTCCCCCTCCCTGGCCTGTGATCTCCACGCTGGTGAGGAACATTCAGAGGTGTTCTGTTGCTTCCTGCTCCATGCCCCGATTTTAAGTGGCTGCCCTGGAGACTTCAACCGTGGTTACTGAGAACCCCCCCCCCCCCCCCCCCCACACCACACACACCCCCACCACAACCGCCTCAGTGCCCCCACCCCCAGTGCCCCCATCCAACTTTACATCCCTGCCTCTCCAGCTTCCCCATCTGTGTGTCCCTCGCTAGGCCTGTGAGGGCCCCCTATAAAAGAGATAGGCTCCAGTGAGCCGCTTCACTGAGTGGAGGTGGAGGTGTGCTGGGGCTGTGTGGCCGCGGGTCACGGGAGTGCAGAGAGGTGTAGGTAACACTAGATTTGTAATTACAGACCGTGGCGCTACGATAAGAGGGGTCACAGGTACCTGATAACCTGCTGGTGAGTCACGGCCGCGCTGCGGGCCAGACAGACACTCGCTGTGAGAATGGAACTCTTCCCCCGAGTTTGTGTCAATACAGCTTTACCGACCTCACAGACACATGCGCAGAAACATTGTTGCGGACACACACACACACATATGCACACAAACACACTTACACACACACACACACACACGTACAGACACACACACAAACACAGCCACAGACTGCCCTCCCCTAACACAGTCCTCCCCACATAATTGAGTCACCAAGCAAAGTCTGCCTCTCCTCAGATACAGTGAGTAAACAATGAGCGACGAGACAGTTACTGAACCATCCCGGCTGGCTTCAAATATCCCCCTTCAACTGCCATGCTGACGCAGTTTCTATACCCGTTTTTTATTACAATGACAGAACAGAAACTCATTTACGACTGAAACCATTGGCTTCAGGCTCATTCACACACGTGCTGACATTCCTTTGTCCCTTACAGTAATCCTCCCGACATGTAGGTATAGCCAGGTGTTAGGCCAGCTAGCCTGTGGTGAGCTCATCAGTTGCCCAGCGAGTGACTCCAGCTCTGGCTAGCTAGCAGACAGACAGGACAGGACTCCTGGCAAATCTAATAAACCAATTACACTCTCCTTACTCCCACCAAGAGTCACAAGCTCCACACTCGCATATTGGATCTCAGGAAATCGAGGAGGACAATTTCCTCCGAGTGTAACGTTAGAACGCAGAAGCCCGGCTCCCGGAGACTTGGGGCCACCACCGCTGGGCCCGGCCAATTAGATGGAGCCTCCCTGCCGGAGCCGTGCCGACCCGAACACGGGAGCACTCCTGGGGAGTGGAGATCAGAGGAGAGGGGTGGAAAGAGGAGAGAAGCTGAGAGAGTAGAGAGGGGAGCGAGGAGAGAAGGTAGAGAGAAGAGGAGGGGAGAAAGGAGAGGAGAGAGGGGAGGGAGGGAGGGAGGGAGGGAGGGAGGGAGGGAGGGAGGGAGGGAGGGAGGGAGGGAGGGAAGGAGGGAGGGAAGGAGGGAGGGAGGGAGGGACGGAGGGAGGGAGGGAGATTGAAAGAAAAGGAGAGAGGAGAGGCAAGGAGAGACGAGAGACACGCAGCCCAGAGCACTCTATTATCCTTGGCACACATTTCACTTAACCTCTCTCTCCTTCTTCGCAGCCGGCCCTTGGTTCGTGCTGCCTCCCCCACTTAACAGTGTGATCGTGAGATGCGGACAGAAGGAGGAGAGAGGACGGAAGGAAAGAGTTGGGAGTGAGGGGAGGAGGTAGAAAAAGTGGGAAGCAACCCCTGTTGTGGCCCATTATATGGTCAAATTTTTAAGAACATAGTGTATGTATTAAGGTCTTTCTGCATTTCCCAACAATTTCTTTTTTTTAGCAATCCCTCGAGCCGGTCTGTTTTCAGTTGGAAGTATCTTTTGCTGGTCCTTGTGGTCTGGTATCATGGGACAGATTTTTGGATTTGTTATGCGTTTTTCTGTGCTCTGTCTGAAATATCCACCCCGGACAAAAAGAACTGTGCTCACAATATAATGTATTACACCGACATGATAAATCCACATTTTTAAAACCTACATGAGATTTAAATGTCAGTAATCATTTCACAAAAATGCATTAGTCCTTGACTATCATTTGTTCTTACTTTAATCCGAAAGAAAATGGGATTTATCAAAACGATGGACTTGGCACTGCTCATTGTAATCTGACACTGTTTTAAAGCCCTTGAAGTATGCCATTGTTCAGCTTTCCCTCCTGCCCCTCTCAATGTACTAATCCCATTTCCACGCTCTAATGCTGAAATCCCCAGTGGAGATCTATATGAAGGGACCTGGACCTGATCGGCCACACAGGATCAATATCTATTTACCCTGTGCCCCCTCAATGGCAACAGCTCCCATCAAAGTATTGTACGAGTTCTCGTCTAAAACACTTGAGAGGAAGTGGATGTTTAGGAAGTTGAGGGGGGGCCTCAATGTGACTGGTCTATTGGGGGTTGGTCGTGGTGGAGAGGCAGGTGCTAGGCCCTGGAAGGCCCTCAGATCTCATCACTCTTTCATTAAGTAGGCATTTCAACCATCACGGTGACTGTGCACAAAGAATGGGGCTTTTCTTCCGGCTCCTGTGAGCTCTGATGAGAGAAAAAGAGGAAAGGTGGTAGGAGAGAGGGAGAGAGAGAGAGAGAGGGAGGGAGAGAGAGAGAGAGAGAGAAAGGGAGAGAGAGAAAGAGAGAGAGATAGAGAGGAGGGGTTGGTTGGACAATAACATGTCATGAAACCTGTGTGAGACCCAGTGATGTGCCTCATCACAGAGTGCTATTTATAAATGACAGACATAGTACTTTGCTCTAATTTTGTTGTGCCGTATGCAGGTTAAACAAATGAATCAGGCTGTGGAGCAAGTATCTATGTGTAACTCCAGTGTACATGTCTTGATTTACGTAATGAGGATGAATCTCTGAAGATTTTGAGGAAGTGGGGGGAAGCTGCTATGCCTGTTTTCAGGAGGAAATGAACAGTTGTTGTGTTATCCTTTAAGAGTAGTTAAACCAGTGGGAGAGAGTTGAGGTTTAGCTTTTCCATTGCGTGGGAAACAACACACAGGTCCTTTGATGGGAGGTGTTTCAGTGTTGTGGAGAGGAGAGGAGCGAGAGGCTGACATCATAGGAAACGGCTGAGTGTTCTTTTGATGTGTCGCCGTGCCACAGACCTGCTAGAGCTGTCTGCCCGTCTGCCAGGCTGAGTCAGCACAGCGCACCAGACACTTCCATTACCAAGACAAATAGACATAGAGAGAGACAGAGAGACAGAGAGACAGACAATACAGACAGACAATACAGACAGACAATACAGACAGATAGACAGATAGACAGATATAGATATATAGATAGATATTTTAATCATATCCATATAAAAGCTTTCTCTGTACATCATCTGTTTGTTGTCCAGACCCCTGGCAAGGAACTTCAGAGCATTGTTGCTCCTACAAAGACCTAGCCATTTGATGTCATGAAATGTATTTAGCACAGGGATAATAAGGCATTGTTATTGAGCCCTAATGACAGGTTAGAGTGAAAGGCCAGGAGAGTGACCTGCAGAGCTCACACAGGACCATTCCCTCCCAGCATGTCATTGTCATTTAAACTGCTTAGAGGTCATTTCACCTGGAGGCATGGAAGGTGACTTCATTCACTCATCAGAGTTCAATATTGGAGGGGAGACTTTGCTAGGTTTGTTATTGGGGTAGCCTGAAAGGTGAATTATAGTGTGAGGCTCAACAATCTCCACAATTACAAAAAAACGTTTTTTAACAAAGTAAATGACCTAATATTTATTATGAAAGTTAAACATTGCACAGTTTGAATCCCTAAAGTGTATAGGTACTACGACAGAAAATGTAAGCTTTTCAAATGATTTGAAATGATTGATGCCTAAAATTTTTGTATTCTATTTTTTGTTCTTTGAAATGATCAATGGACAAATGATTTGCTTAGATTTCCGTCTTGAAATGACAATGTGCTTCCTAAACTGCCTCAAGTGAAATCCATCTGATCCTAACCCAGAGAGGACAGCTGTGCTGTTTCCAGCGTTGGCTCAGCGAGTCCCGGACGGTTCCTCTCTCCAGACGTTCTGGCAGAGCAACTGAAAGCAGCAGTGGTCCTGCATGGCAGGGAGGTGTGAACGAGGGAGGGAGGGGACGCTCAGCCCATCCTTCTGAAGGTGTCAGGGCCTTGATAAGTCCTGTTTAAACGTTAGCCTCAGCAAAATGTCATGTGTCAACAGCTGCCCGTGCCCAAAGCGCTCTGATCTACCTTGGGCAAACAACACGGCAGCCCATCAGTCAGGGAGGGGTCCTGATGGGGTCCTGACAGGCTGCCGGGGAACTATCCCCTTCCTCAACCTGAAGCCAGCGGGGTTTGGAATACGACAAATAGTTGCACGTCGGAAAGGCAAACAAGCGAGAGCAGGCGGAAGGGGAGTTCAAGTGATCCGAATGAGGCAGCATCTCCATGCCCCCTCCTGCTCCAAGACCCCCCCCACCCCCCCCGCCCCACCACCGCCACCATCGCCCCCCACCACCACCACCCCTCATCCGCCCTTCCTCCTTCCCCTCTTTCCCCTCCCGTCTGCTATGCCCAGCTGGCGCTCCCCGGGGGAAAGTATCAGGCAGGTGTGATGGCCGTACTCCCTGGTCCCGGCCCACCTCTGCCTCCTCTACCTCTGCCACATCATCGATCACCGGAGGAATTCCTCTCGTTCTTCGCGGGGCGACGACCAGGTAAGTCAAACAAGCCGATGGCCCGACCTCTTTCACCACAGTGGGCCACCGCTGCTACAGTACACACCCATCTCAGCACATTCATGGAGCCTCTCTGCATATTCTGGAGTAGACTGCCTAGTCATGGTTCACCAGAGGTTCTGGAACCTACAATCGCAATGAGATCAGGTCAAATAGTTTGGACAGGCTAGAGGTGATGCTTACTGTTTAAGGTACCGTAAAACAGTCACAAAAAGTGTTACAAAAAAGTCATTGGATTGAATAATATATATTATACATTGATATACAGATTTAGGCGAAGTGGCCAGTATGTAAAGAGGATTTATAGGTCCTTTGATTATAGACATGTTTCAACAGTATTCACCATGATTTCAACTAGGTGGAGACAAAAGGTTTGTAAACGGCTCTAAACAGACACTGGTATGATTCCTACTGTACATCCAAACACCCCCCACACACAAGCACACCTTTCCATACATGCGCAACAAAAAAAACACTTTCAAAAAGAGAGTCGGTTAGCTCAAACATTTGCAGTGGAATCCGAGAGAGCAAAGAGAGGTGGAAGACATGATTTAGCAGTTTACTCCTAGTGTTTGCCCCCAATTTTTAACGCTGTGGCTCGAAGTCAAGCTGAGAAGTTTCCCAAGGCCTTCTGTGTCTACAGACGGGCACCCCTCACACCGTCAGGGCCTGGGTGTCTATGTCCCCCTGGCCCACCAACACTACCCTAGACCTGGTTTGAGATTTGAAGGACGCACATACACATGCACACACGCACACACATGCACAGACACGCACACACATGCACACAGACACACACTCTAGTCAGGACCCAGACCCTCTCAGAGAAACGCATACTGTACAAGCCCACCGCACCAAAACACAAATACACTGTGTGTGCGTAGTGCCTTGATGTCAACCTCTGCATCCTCGCTCACAGATCAACACATAAACACACACTACACATAAACACAAACTGTGTGTGTGCACAGTGCCCCCCCCCCTTCCTTCCTCCCTCCCTCCCCCCCCCCCCCCTCAGAAGTCTCAGAGTTGTTTGAAACCTAAGCAAGGACACTGAGACAGAATCAGTATCCTTGTTGTCCTAGCAACTGGAGAGCAGGGTACAGAGTTCACGTGATCCTATTTTCTCAATATCATGTGTAGAAAGTAGCCTCGCTCTGTATCCACTAAGCCACTTCCATTGCCTTCAAGCAAAGGCAATACTGAGGTATCATTTTAGCCAGACTTTGACTGTTGAAATAATGTTGACATGGACTGCACAGTACACGTGAACCACAAGCACCACAACCCAGGAATTAGATACACCTCTTAAAAAGTGGAGGGAAATTGCCCAAGGTTCTCGGTCAGGTATTAGAGTAATGTTACCTTGATGAGTTATAAAATCAGGATAATTATACCTTCTAACTGCCGATGAAACAAAAACAACCTAACCCACAGTTTATCCAATTCCCCCTGTCTCCCCAACATGCATTTTGGGGGTATAGCGTTTCTGTGGCTTATGTCATCCAGCTGCAAGTAGGGGGCGAGTGAGGCTTGACAGAGGGCATGCTCGACTGACTCTGGGTCCAGTCAGCCAATAAGAGTGAGAGAGAGGAGTAATTACAGGTACAGCTGACAGGCCAATCAGGCTGATTATAATGAAAATGCCGGGTGATGACCCCCTGGAGTTCTGAGATATGAAGGAGAATACTTACTGGCACATTAGCCTAGTTTGGATTCAACTTCAGAGGTCCATTGCAGCCACGCAATAAGGTGTATATATGCATGTTTCAAAAATATAATTAGAACCTTATTTTGAACGCATGATATATGAATCCCTTCTATCTTAGAGACTAAAATACATCTTAATTGTATTATTTTCCCCCACCTTACCTTGGAACAATATATAGATCATAATAACTGTGTTTGTATTATTGTTATTATTGTTAATGTTTGATCAACGTTATCAGTTATTAGCTATCATCATTGTTGTAATTATTTCAATAACAATAATTATAACAATTAACAATTAAATTATGCATGAAAGCAGTTATAATTGCTGATGTTGTTGTCACTGTTGTTGTTAATAATATTATATGCACTTATAATATTATTATTATTATTATTACATGTTCTGATTAGCAGATAGATGTTACGGAGGTAGAAGGTATAAGACAGAAATAAAGAAATACAATTAAGCCTATATAAAATCGATAGTGCATTTAATTATATTAGATTTAATGAAATATGGAACTACAAAATAGATAACTCCGAACCTATATCGGAATTTGGAACTTCATATTCGGATTAAGTTTCTAAAATTAAATAGTAAGATTAGTGAGCAAGCTCTACAAAGAAGCCTTTGTCGCGACTCACACAAGAGTTGGAACGCGCCCAGAAAGGTAGATTTTACTGCTGGCGACACATTTGTTTCGTTTCCGTTTGTGATGAAAATAAAATGGTTTGATTTTAGATGTAGGAGTCAGAACATTTTCGATAGAGTAAAGTTGTTTAATAATTTTGGGATGTGATCATGATACATATTCTACCTCTACCACTTCAAACTGTAATACATTATTATATCATCATCTATTTCACTTAAATATGATTAAAACAGTTAATAATATTTGAAATGAAAAGCAAATTAATAACAGAAATACTTGATATGATTATCTATCTGTCTATCTGTCTATCTATCTATCTATCTATCTATCTATCTATATATTTATCTATCATCTAATGGAATCATTGAATGGAATGCATTGGCGAAAGAGGGAAAGAGATAAAGAGAGAAAAAAAATGAAACGGAAAGATGCAGACAGAGATTCAAGGCATTTTGCTTCTGTACCATACTTTTAGTTTGCTTGTAAAGCCCGTGACAATATGCATGTATTGTCTGACATTCATAAGGTTTTGTTTGCCTCAATTATCTGTTCTATTCATATTTTAAAGGATCTTGTACACATTTTATTTAAAATGTTTGGGATACTTTTATTTGTAACTAGTCTTCACAATAACATGTCGTCCTGCATTACACGTAACTAATAAATATAGATAACCAGACTATATGCTCAAATATGTTTCGATTGTGTATTTGCTTATTTTATAGCCTACACATGATTGTTTATCAAGATATATTTATTTCCCTACATTGTGAAAGGCAGCACACCACACGTGCAGTAAGTTTCTGGACTGCTGTCTCCCCCTATTGGTAAGCCTGGAATTGGTAGGCACTCCTGCTTCACGCTGCACTCTCCAGTCTGAAACCCCTATTTCATCTTATTTCACAAAGACATCCATACTGTGTGTTTCTTGACATTTATCATGAAGCCACCCCGGTCTGACAACAGGCCGACTAGCCACAAAACGTACAAGTAAACGTTTCTATTTATTCTATATTTTGTTTTGTGGGGAAAAAATGACAACTAGTTCTATACAACATGCACAGTGAATATATAGAGAAGAAATTGTCGTTTTGAAATAATTGATAATGAATGTCTTGGTCTTGAATATGTTATGAAGTATATCGTCTATACTCCAAACCTGACCCCTTCTGTAAATGGCAGTTTTTCTTTTCTTCCATCCCCTGCCTGTCCTTGGCATATCTAAATAATAATGAATTTTTAGACTGTTTATAATAAACCAACTAATAAAATGTAAAGTTAATGAGGTATGTTTAGCCTATACCTATTCGGTGTAATTAAGAGGTGAATCTCACTGTTGTTGAGTAGGCCTACTCGAATTTCGTCTCCGCCTCCTAGAATTTCATCCAATCACTTTCTTCGTCTCCTTTATAAATGGAGCCTTCGCTTCAGACTTCTCAGTAATCTTGAACAGCGGGCACTTTCTGCAAAACTTGCCTATATATTGTCATTTAATATTTTTGCAAAACATTCTTTCGTCCGCAGTGTCCACTTTTCGTATTTGCTTGTAGCTCGCACAAAAACGATTGAAGGAGACTTGAAAGGACTTTAGCTACATTCTGACAGATTGCTCTGGTGGAGTGAAATTTGTCAATCAATTTGCGCGACTCCTCGACAACTCTAGCCTTTGGTTACAACTGAGGGATTCTAAAACCTGAAAAGAACGGAATTTTCTTCCCAAGAGATATTCATTTCAACTTGCTGTTCGCAAATTATTTCGCATGAATCTACTCGACCCCTACCTGAAGATGACAGACGAACAGGAGAAGTGTCTCTCTGACGCTCCAAGCCCAAGCATGTCCGACGATTCGGCTGGTTCGCCCTGTCCATCAGGGTCCGGCTCTGACACCGAGAACACCCGGCCGTCAGATAACCATCTTCTGTGCCCAGATGGACCTCTCGGAAAGGAGGAGGGAGACAAGTTCCCCGTTTGTATCAGAGATGCGGTCTCGCAGGTGCTAAAGGGCTACGACTGGACCCTGGTGCCCATGCCAGTCCGCGTAAACGGCTCCAGCAAAAGCAAGCCACATGTCAAGAGACCCATGAATGCTTTTATGGTGTGGGCTCAAGCCGCTCGTAGGAAACTGGCAGACCAATATCCGCATCTTCACAACGCAGAACTCAGCAAAACTCTCGGGAAACTCTGGAGGTAGGTTTATTCCTCATCACTTTCACGCACGGCCGCAGTTGCGTTATCATAGCACAGTCATAACGATTGCTTTTGTGTTTGTGTGCATTACCATTTGTGTTATTGAAGCAGTAACGTGTTTACGGTATAAGTAACATTAGGCTTCTCTTCATGTTAATTTTCACCATGCATTATTTGTCCACGAGTAAATACTAATAATTATTTAATGTAGCTAATTTCAAAGCTTGTTTCAATGCAATCTCCGCAGAAACATGGAAATTAATATTTGCACGTTTTCGTTGTGATTTTCAGATTGCTTAACGAAGGAGAGAAGCGTCCATTCGTGGAAGAGGCTGAGCGTTTGCGAGTTCAGCATAAGAAAGACCATCCTGATTATAAGTATCAGCCAAGACGTAGAAAATCAGTCAAGAACGGACAGAGCGAGTCTGAGGACGGGGAGCAAACCCACATCTCTCCCAATGCCATCTTCAAGGCGCTTCAACAGGCTGATTCTCCTGCTTCTAGCATGGGCGAAGTGCATTCCCCTGGCGAACATTCAGGTAAAGAACATTTTTTTACTAGTTTACTCTGGAAAAGATGATGATAAATGCTAATTTGTGAAGTAAAGATAAATGTTTTGACAATTTAATTTTTAAGTTTCTCTTGGCTTGACGTTTTCGCATTTTAGAAGCCACACTGAACAGACACCTGTAAATGATTAGTGTTTTTACAAGCCATCATGCAAATATACCACCTGTCTTTACACCAGCACTTATCTCTTCCTCTTCAGAAACTCTTGTGAACATACTGTATTATGTCACCAGTCACTGTTGCAGGGAAACTCATAAATCTTTATTGGAACCCTGTTTAATATCTTGTGGACATAGTGAAATAAAAAAGTTGTCTTGCTTCCCTCTTTAGGTCAGTCTCAGGGACCGCCAACGCCACCCACCACCCCTAAAACGGACCTTCCCAGTGGCAAAGCCGACCTGAAGAGAGAGGGTCGCCCAATGCAAGATGGCACCGGCCGCCAGCTCAACATCGATTTCAGGGATGTGGATATTGGTGAGCTGAGCAGTGACGTGATCTCCAACATCGAGGCCTTCGACGTCAACGAGTTTGACCAGTACCTGCCCCCGCACGGCCACCCGGGGGGGCCTTCTGGAGCTCAGGCCGGCTACACAGGCAGCTACGGCATCAGCAGCTCCTCCGCCAGCCAGGCAGCCAGTGCAGCGGTCCACGGCTGGATGTCCAAGCAGCAGCAGCAGCAGCAGCACTCTCTGACCACCCTGGGTGCGGGCGGGGATCAGGCCCAGGCCCAGGGCCAGCAGAGAACCACCCAGATCAAGACGGAGCAGCTGAGCCCCAGCCACTACAGCGAGCAGCAGCAGGGTTCCCCCCAGCACGCGGCCTACGGCTCCTTCAACCTGCAGCACTACAGCGCCGCCTCCTACCCCTCCATCACCCGGGCGCAGTATGACTATTCAGACCACCAGGGCGGCGCCAACTCCTACTACAGCCACGCCGCCAGCCAGGGCTCCGGCATCTACTCCACCTTCAGCTACATGAGCCCCAGCCAGAGGCCCATGTACACCCCTATCGCTGACCCCACGGGGGTGCCCTCCGTTCCCCAGACCCACAGTCCACAGCACTGGGAGCAGCAGCCTGTCTACACACAGCTGTCCAGGCCCTGAGAGCCACAGCTAGGGCTTCCCCCCCCAGCACAGACTGATCCAGCCCTCCTCCACACCACCCAGAGACTTGCTCCCACCCCGTGGCCTACAGCCACCATGCCACATTACCCTTCACCACCAACAGAGAAACATGACAAGGACTTTTTATAGTACTGAAAATATATGAATATATATATCTTTGGAATGGCTCACGACAGTGCCTTTTTTTTTTAATGCTTGGAGTTGTGATTATATTTTTTTTAGATATAATGTAAAGAAACTCTTCTGAAAAGATCCTCCGTGAGGACATATTGGTCATGAATATTTTAGTATGTACTGTGTATGTGTTCTGCTCTTTGGTTCGTCGTCATCTTTACAGGGGATTTATACATTTATAATGAGGAAGAGTGCAGCAGGATAAAGTCCTATGAAGCCTTACTACTTCTCACTGATGTATTTTTGTACAGGAAGTCAGAACGTCCCTTGACCCGACACTGCCGTCTTATAACACATTTCTGCTTTGATCCTCTGTACTGTACATATTTTATTGTAAGAATTGAGCAAAGTTGGTTCAAATAGTTTTAGAGGGCCCAGCTGTGTCCCAAGATATGACAGTCCATATGTGAGTTAGGCAGATGAATATAATTTGTTGTTGTCGCTTTAGCACATTAGCTCAAGTTGTTGTGTTGGAGATGCCATAGCAGGTGCCATGTAGATCTATCAGGGGCCTTACTATGTAGCTAGATGTGACTGAGCAATGTATCTATTCATCTGAGTATTGCCTTCATACCATTGGTGCCTGTTGCCAGAGTGGAGAAAGATAGCTCTGTATGCTAACGTTGCCGTGTAGAAGCCACAGCTGAGTTCTCACTTCCTGCTTGGGGAGCTACAGGAAGTGCCCTTTGACCTGAGTCTCTCCTGCAGGTCTCGGCTGAGTCTGCCGTAACCTTTCTCATTCCAACAGCCCCTTCCAGTTCTTAACCCTCTTAATTTATTCCTTAGCATTAATTTTATTTGAAAATAATTACTATTTGCAATTTATCTTTTAATTCAGCAGCAACTAATTGAAATGAAAAGGTTTTCTGCATAAGGTTTTGCTGTCTTATGTGGTACAAATTGTAAGCATTTTGTTTATTTATCAATTGTAAATGTTTCGGTTTAAATGTTCCTTTTTTGATCTAGTTATGTACAGATTACTTATTATGATGAACTTGATCTTAAATCTCTAAAAAATAAACTGGAAGTTTTTATTTTCATTCTAACAAATATGGATTAATGGCTATTGAAAGTTGTGGCTGCATTATAAAGACTTTTATTCTATAGAATCACCAGCATACTTTTTTGTTTTTGAAAAAAAGTTGTTATTTTGTTTTCCTATTCAATATCTTAGTTCACATGTTGACATGGTCTTAATGCAAATGAATTATTGTTTCCATAGGTAAAACATGCCATTGTCTTAAAAGAAGCTTATCTTTTGTATTATATTGTTTGCAATAAAAAGAAAACATATCGAAAATAACTGTTATTGACTGGTCCCCTTTATCTATTATTTTTTAAAGGGACGGTAGCATGATATGAACTAGAACACTCAATCATGTAAATGCCAGAACAGTTGGGTTTCCTCATTCTCCTGCAACACTTTATGAAGGAAGTTAACATACACTGAAGGAAAACAGTAAGAAGGAGACGTCATTTACTGACTTTAAATCACTGAGGCTCTGGTCTGTGGCTGTTATTCAAAGGCACCAAGTGTATAGAACACACAGACCGACAAATCCACAAGGTTCCTGTTTTAATTTAAAACTAAATTCAAAGCTAAATTCGAAAACAATGTTCATGGAAGCTTATGTCTGTTGTAAAAGAGCTAAACAGTTCTGATTAGCCTTTCATTTAAAATCCTGCACGGCAAAGCTATGCTGCAACTGAAGCTATATGACATACATTTGGTCTCACTCACAAGACTCAAAAGCCAGACTGAGATCAAACTTGTACTCGCTAATACCACATGCGGGCCGACTTGTGGTGTGTGGACTGTTGGCTAGCTTCTGGCTTCTCAGACAATGAGGTCACAGGGCCATCGTTGCTACGGCCTATTGAGATGATGTATGTCCACACCCTCCACAGGCCTGTATACCCCACTGCTAACAGCAACAAACTGCCTATAAATGTTGTTTATTCATTACCGGCCAATGCAAAAAGGAATAGAGTTGGCCTCGATAAATCAGAGACAATGTAAACATAATCAGGGCCCAAGTATGGGAACAGAGTCTTCATGTTGAAAGCTGAAGCAGAGTCTCAGATGACATCTCTGTCCTCACATCAACTGGACTAAAACCATTCTCTACCACCCACCGCTGCACCTCATCACACTGGAGCTAATGGACGCCTCGTCTACAAAACCACCACATCCACCATAGACTGTTGGTGTCGATCCAGCGTCAGGACTACATGACCAGATCTTGAACTCATACTTAAACACCACACCAACTAGGTGAAAACACTTTTGTGGTCTGAAAACAGGATTCAAGAACCAAATTACCTCAAGTTAATGTGTGTGGAAAATGTCCAACTCTACTAAAACGGGACCAATGGCACTCTCATCCTACTTTATGAGTCATGCCATGGCTGTGTGAGAGAGCTAATTAGCGTTAGCAACCTTTTTATGGTCTAGCTATGATGACTCAGCTTTCTTTCGATCAGGTCAGTGTGTGGATGTCAAAGGTCCCAACAATCCTCATTGGATTCCCCTGAAGTAAGGGGGGGGGGGGGGCGGAGGGGGTTCCCCTAACTGAAAAAATCATGGGGAAGGACTTCTTTGACAGACTTATCTGGAAAGATGTGTGCAATTTATCAGTGGTATTTTCTGTACTGCTGACTGGTGCATGTGTTATGCTGTGTGTTGAGTTCTGCTATGTAGTTTCTAACACCGTAGGCTGATAGACATGATAATAACCAGTGAAACAGTAAAATGCCATTGTTGAAAGCCTAGAGCTTTGGCCATCACAGAAAGTGACAGAAGATATTCTTCCAAGCCACAGGTAGTATGTATGTAAACAAAAGCATCATACACAGTTTGTCTGATAGCTGCGGTCTACTGTACAAGGGTAGGACAGCGATCTGTCTGCTTGTGGCATGAGCCTGTAGTGTTGTGCTGCGGTAACTTGGGATGGGGTAGCAGACAGACCCTCCACTCCCCCTAACCCCCCTTACACCACCCCCCCACCCTAGACCATGACAGGGAAGGCTGCAGGCTGTGGGCTCCCCTTCCATGTAGACCCCCTGAGACGCATCAATCACTGCCTCTGCAGTGGCCCAGACCTGGAGCAGGGCAGCAGGGAAGCGGAGGTGGAGGGGGCTGAAGGGCCAAAGGGCGAGGGGAGACCGGAGACCAGGGCCACAGGAGAGGGAAGAAGGAGGGTCGACAGTGGGGGAGCCTTTAGGGAAGAGAAGGGTGGAGGGAAGACACTAAGCCAGATAACGAGGTAGTTGTGTTGGAAGCTCCACAAGTATTCTTGCATCGCTTTCTGGACAATCGTTCCAGTCCTTTCCTTCAAAACAGGAGCCGGCGAGAATAAGTGAGACTAGACACCCATCATCCAGCAAGTCTGAGGAAACTATCAGCCCACTCATGCACTCTGGATGTGTATGAAACAGGATCCCTCACAGGCATGCAGAAATGTGCTCCATCATCCCCAGCTGCTGAGGAGGAAGAGATGGGGCTGACGGTCAGTCAGAGCTGGGCAGGACTCTCTCTCCAGTCTGAAATTCAGCCAGGGGGTGACGAGGACCACTTTCATTGGATTTCATCAGATTAGTGCGTCATGTGTCATCGGTGACAACGAGGCAAGGCTCCACCCGGAAATAAGATCAACAGCAAGGCTTTCCCTACTTAGCATGTGTGACTCATCGTCAGGGCAGTGCCATGGACATGTGCAGCCTCACCCAGTTAAAGACCGAGGGAGGGAAGAAGACAGGGGGGGGGAGGGGAGGAGAAAAAGAAAGGGTAGAGGAGGGAAGAGAGGGGGGAGGAGGGGAGGAAAGTTGAGGGAGGGCGCAAACCGAAACCATGGCAAGGCAAACATCTCATCAAATGCAGCTGGTCAAATGGAACTGATCATCCTAAAGGCTTACAGTGCACTGTAGTTATCCAACTGACATGTCTTCATCAATCAGTTCTAAGATATACACTACACCATTGTTGCACAATTTACAATTGGACATATTGGTCTTCAGTGTTTCTTAACTTTCTTAAAAGAAGTTGACAAACAGAACGAATGAAAAAGTCCCTCCACATGGCCCAGCTTAACCGTGGCTCAGATTGCCATGGTGGCAACTGTGTCCATCCAGTTAAACGTTTGTGTGTGTGTGTGTGTCTGCGAGTGTATGTGGAAGTGTGAGTAGGCTACGTGTGAGCATGTGTGCGTATGTGTATAAGCATGCGAGTGTGTGTGTGCGTGAGCACGTGTGTATGTGTGTAAGCGTGTGTGTGTGTGTGTGTGTGAGCATGTGTGCATATGTGCCGTCAGACTGACCCCCTCCAAACAGCAGGAGCGGGCTGATGAATGTTCTTGAGGAGGATCGGAAACAAGACCAAATTTTTCTCTTTCTCAGACAGGGCCCTCCATGGGCAATTTTCCCAGGACGACCCCATTATTATTCCACAGAGACGTCTGCCCCCGCAGAACCCGATGGGTGGTCTCTGGGAGGGCAAAAGGAAGAGGAAAAGAAAAAGGAGAAAAATCACCCTTGGAAACTGGACCACAGTAAAATAGAAAACAAAGTAAAATGGGGACAAAACAAAGTACAGACAAACAAGGCCGTGCACATATTGAGAGAGCTGTGTACCTTGGTGCAGGGTGATAAATTAGATGTGTGTGTGTGTTTGTGTGTTGCGTGTAAGCATTTGTGTGTGTGTGTGAATGCACGTTCTACATGTGTGTATGCCTACATGTGTACAACTGAAAATGCTGAGGTTCAAATAGGGAACATCCTATTCCATTTTTGTTTTGAAGTGCCCTGTGTTCCATATTCATTACATTGCGACGGATGTCGACAACAGGAACTTGGATCTTCGCAATGAATAACACACTCCTCGAGGCTAACACAGTACCCTAACGGTTTTGTATTTTTTTTTTATTCCAGCCGCTACTTTGTCCTCACACATTTATCCAGTTATGACCTTACTTACAGTGTGTCATTGTTTTGGACTTGTTCATATCACACATAACATCCCACTCAACAGCATAGTGCAGTCCACATTGTACTCCAGTGTTAACATGTATCCTTCAGGCCATAGCTATGGAGCCAGCGCTAGCAGTTTGGACTGCTTACAAGTACAGTTTGAATTGACCCCCTCTCTGAGTTCCTTCTCAATAGCCCACTCCATTAAACCCTGGCTAAAAAAAAAACCCACAGCCAGCCAGGGAAGGGAACTCCTGCTAAATCAAGCTGATGGACTCGTCCTCAAAGCCTGGGCACATAACAGGCCAGTACTGGGCGGCCAGGGTGGGGGTGGGATCTGTGAGTCGGGGGTTGTCCATGTCCATGGTAACGACACCCTGGAGGTAAAGACTGCTTGTTGTCTGCCTTGCGATGTGGGAGTTCACGGACTGCAGGCTGGCTACCTCCAGACCTATGTGTTGCTGGCCATCCTGTGTGTCAGGCCAAAATAAGTCGAATCATAAGACCTGTAACTGAACCGGTTAAACGCGGTCAACGGTCAAATTCCGCTCGGAGACTTCCTGCGTGTTTCAGGAAGTGGGACTTTGGCCCTGTCTTGTGCCACCCCACGAGGGCATCAGGCTGGGTGGACTGCCAGGCGACCTGGCTGGGCCAGCTGGTCCTCTGGGTCCCATGTCGAGCTCCTTCCCTTTGTCTGACCATGTGGAAGAAAGCTGGCACCGGTCCCAGGTCAGCGGAACCAAATGATATTACCATAATCCCATTAAGTGTGTCTGAGGCCTCAGGAGCCCCAGATGAGTGTGAGAGGAAGCTGGGTGAGGGGGGGCGAGAGAGGTGGAGGGAGCACTCTGCGACCACGGCACACACAGCAGACTGCACGCTGGGTGAGAGAGGTGGAGGGAGCACTCTGCGACCACGGCACACACAGCAGACTGCACGGGCCATCACGTCACTGTCCGTCCAGCGCTCCGTGTCTCCAGGGATGGCTATCTGGAAGAAACGAAGAGATAGAAAAGCAGATGGTATTGTGCTGTACGGTAGCCTAGTTGGGATTTGGGTTGACCCAGTTCTACATGTTCTTCCGAAAGCAAGGGTTTCATTTGAGTGCGCTGTGAGATTATTACTGATAGGGGAGATTTACGATTGGCATGGAAATAATACCGAACTTAGTAATAAAAGCATGAAAATGCCTAATGGGCACAGGAACTAACTGTAATTCAGGCCAGAAGCTGGTTAGATGGCTAGAGCAGGTTAGCATGTACTGTATAAGCCTTCATACAGTCAAGGAAATTTATCATCCTTAGATCCTTATAATCCCATTATTGTTCTGCACAGGATTCCTTACAACAACAATCGAGATTTTTCCATCCATCTTTCCATTTGTTTCCAATTAGACTTAGAAGAGAGAGAGTTCCATACTATAATCCTTCCACATGAATTGCAGTTAGTCTCTGCTAACTCCTGTCATTACCCTGTAAATCTCTCTCGACATATCCATTTACCAAGCATGTCCCCATTGGACACAGCGTATTTGTGTTGTGTTGAACCACAAAGGGAGCAAAAAAACGATATCACCCTTGTATGAGATTTGATATGGGTGTAAACTGAGGTCCTGGATCTGATCCTGGAGGCGTGGACTGAGGGGCAATGTACTAAGCAAGTTTATTTAATAGACAGACAGGCTTCTCTGTCACAAAAGAAGAGAGAACAATGAATGAAACAAAATGTTCCGAGGTGTCTCGCTAACCTGTTCCCTGCAGATGAACTGTTCAATGACTGCATCAAGCCTTTTAGTGTTTTTAATTTGTATTTATTGTGGTACTGTGTTTTAGTGTAAAACGATCCAGATAAAATATCGATTTGAAGCAAAAAAGATTCTTCTTCCTTGGGATAACAGAAAAAACATTCAACGAAAGAAAATGGCTGAATTGAAGTTTCTCTGATTGGGGAGAGGTGGGTTTGATCAAGCAGTAAGGGCAAGCTGTGTGTGCGTTTGTGCTGTTTCTCTCAGGCAACCAGGCAGTATAGTGGAGCAGACTAATGCTAAGAGACCCAGTGGCATTGTCAGCTAGTATTTCTTTACTCATTGAGCCTCCAACATGTCTTGTTTTCCCAGTTCCTGTGTCTCTCTGTTCTGTATAGACGCCTCCCCGACAGGCACAATCCCTTGTCCAAATAAGTTAATACCTCAACCAAAATGTCAATGTAAAGTTCAGGGCCAGATGCAGATTCCTTAGTGAACATTCTCTAGCATGGCAGTAAACCAATTAATTACACACACTGGGATTGCCATTCTCATGGAAACACACAAACATTTAGAGAGGGGTATGTGTGTGTGTGTGTTTGACTTCGAGATTAACAGGTACAGAACATTCAGTTGGCTAACCTCGCACTATGGCTTAGAGGCAAATGGTCAGAACGCAAATGCACGCTGTGGAAACATCAGCTCTGATTGTCTTTTCGTTGGATGCCACCATGACTCCTCTGCCTCTGTACTGTGAAAAACACTGCCTTCTCTCCTCTGTCTCTCTCTCTCTCTCTCTCTCTCTCTCTCTCTCTCTCTCTCTCTCTCTCTCTCTCTCTCTCTCTCTCTCTCTCTCTCTCTCTCTCTCTCTCTCTCTCTCTCTCTCTCTCTCTCTCTCTCTCTCACAGACACACACACACACAGCTAGCAGATGCTCTCTTGTTGATACACTTTACGAGTGTGTGTGTGTTTCCCTGAGTGTTTATTTGAAACCATTGGTTGTTTTGTTTGGAGTTTGATTTCACACCCCTGTGGTCTTCCTCACCATCCCATTTCTACTCGTCCTCCGCTAGTTTGTCCTGCCTCTACTCCTCCTCCTCTTCCTCCTCCTCCACAGTGAACCTTGACCTCACTCCAACATATGTGCCTTGACATGGTTCGTCTCTGTGGCCTCCTCCTCTGGGGAAAGGGCTAAATGAAATATGGACAGAAAGCCAGCGGTCAATAGGGTCTTCACCAGCCTCATTTCCTCCACGCTGGCCTCAGCCAGGGACCGGTGGAGAGGCCCTGGCCCAGCTCTGACAATCCAGGAAGAGACAGACACCAGAAGAGCCATACGTAACAGGAAGATAAATGTCACTTCACTGTAACATGCAGGACCTTGACTCATGTTGACTGAGGAGGGTAATAAGAAGTAGTTATGTGCTCTCTGTGGAGACTTGCCTGTGGATCATGGTGAGTTTTCCTCGTTGAGCTGCTCCTACTGCAGGAGGGGACGGGGACGGGCGGGGGGGACTGAGCAGTGCTGGTTCTCTCTGATTACAGCATCTATCAAATGAA
Organism: Osmerus eperlanus; assembly: GCF_963692335.1. Lineage (NCBI taxonomy): Eukaryota > Metazoa > Chordata > Actinopteri > Osmeriformes > Osmeridae > Osmerus > Osmerus eperlanus. The sequence goes on from NC_085019.1 coordinate 5,086,179, forward strand.
ACCTCAGAGGATCTGAATGCATGATTCCGAAGTATGTGTTTCTATAATAGATGCCCCGTGTTGCTCAGTTGATGTCGTTCTATGGTCTCTTTCTCTCCCTTTCTTTCTCTTTCTTTCTTTCTTTATTTCTTTCTCATTCTCGTTCTCCCTCCATTTCTCCCCCCCCCCCCCCCACCGCCTCTCTCTGCCTCCTTATAATGCATGCAGCGTCTTTAGTGCAGTGAGTAATGTGCAGGGCTGGGGGTGGTGGTTATGGCGGCTTGCTCTACAGCGCGCCCTATTATTTTCTCTCCAGGCAGCCTAGTGCTTTCCAACTACCTCCGAAACATCAGCACTTTTTCACAGCCTTATCTCCCGCACAGGGGAACATTCAGAAACCAACCACAGTGGGGCTCTTGTCCAGAACCTTTCATGTGGCTCTAATTTTAGAGAAGAACATTTGTTTTTACAGAGGACCCATTCCTTTGAGACGGTTTTATCTGTTTGATGGTCGCATATCTTGTGCAATGGGTCACTCTTCCATCTCAGTATGGTACTGTTTCGTGTCAGGACTTTTTTTTTTTTTATCTTGAAGTGTTTCCTGGCAGGGATATTGTTCTGTGAACCCCTTCCTGGTGCCCCAGCTACTGCCTGGGGCACAGCAAACATGGAATTAACATCAAGTCCCAGAATGCTTTGCAGCAGCAGCTGGGGGGAACAGGTGTTGCAAGCACATGCTCAGGGTGACGGAGTCTGCCACATGTTGAATACATAAAACCACCGTTTCTCTGCCTGTCTGGGCCAGGGTGGGAAAAGGGGGGAAGGAGAGAGAGAGAAAAGAAAGAGTTAGGATTCTGGCCTGGAGGTCCTGTAAGAGGCTATGTCCATGTCAGATGATAATAAGTCAGGGGACAAGCGCAGTACATCTGGAGAAAGACACAGTGGATAGAGTGACTGATGCCAGCTAAGTGTCTGACAGGTATCATTGAGACACACAGTTTAATCTCTATTTTTACAGCAGGGTTTTCAGAAAAAGGAATTCAGCCAAAAAGAGACCTCCAGAACCCAACCTGCCAGCCACTGATTATTCCATTGACTTATTCTTTCTTTCAGTCTCTCACTTTCTCCTTCTCTGACCCTCTCAAAGTATGTCTGTCTCTCTCTCCCCTTCTCTCTCTCTCTCTCTCTCTCTCTCTCTCTCTCTCTCTCTCTCTCTCTCTCTCTCTCTCTCTCTCTCTCTCTCTCTCTCTCTCTCTCTCTCTCTCTCTCTCTCTCTCTCTCTCTCACTCTGTCTCTCTCTCGCTAGTGAGGTGAATTTTTGCATCCTGCTGTGAAATTCCAGGAGGACGTCAGGAAGAGGAGCATGAGGAGGAGGTTAGGGCCTGTACAGAATGTGCCATGGGGACCCGAAGCAGTGGCAGAAGATCAGACTCTGCCATCATCGTGTAGTCTGTCTCTCTCACTGGAGGGGAAACCCCGTCCGAGAAAACAACAGTTAAACGTATTTTTTTTTGTGATGACATAATACAGGGAGTAATCTATTTCATTATGGGTGTATGGCTTCACACCAGCCAGTCCCTGTAGTTGTCTCCCAGCGGGTGAGAAGCAAACCTTGCAAGAGTATGCCTGCTTGCCAGACCATTGCCACGCATTGCCATGGCGACAGAGCCGGCCGGCGTTCTTGGGCCTCACAGCTCGAAGGCAGCCAATCGGAGAGCGCGAAGCAGTTCTCCGACCCTGGGAAAACTCAAGCCTCTTCCTGACTGATGAGGACTGTGAAAACTTCGGAATTCCGTCCCTGACGTGTCAACAAACATCACAGCGTAGGTTCAGCTACGCGAGCACTCATGTGTAAAGATCCAGCGGGCCTGTTCCACACCTTGTTAAGGTTTTCTCCTTCCTCCTCTGCCTTGCTGGTAGACCCCATCGGCCCCATGTCGACCCCCTCCTCCCCCAGTCCTGCCCTGGCCCTTTGGACTGAGCCGCTGACCCCAAAGTTCTGAGGACCACTCGGAATTTCTCCCCAAACAATTGCAACAGGCCTGACCAAATCTGGCCTCCAGATCTTTTCCCCCTCTTTCTCCACACGCTTTCTCGGCTCGAAGCTCTTCTTTATTTGTTGTCCAACAAATGGACGTGTTACGAGTGCCTGGCCCTGACGGTGAACGTCATCAACACCCTGAGCTGTGTGGTACACAACTTGGCTGCCCAAGGGTTCAAATCAAACAGCTCTCACATCTCTGTGCGCTCGCAGTCAGAAGGGAAGAGAGAGCAGACCTTTAACACGGGCGAAACCTAATCCACAAAACACCTGAGTCATAATGAACATAACCAAAAACACATAGGCAGGAAAAACTGTTATTGCTACAAAGTAAACAGTTTGGAAAATAAGTCTAAATGTTTACATCCCTATTTTGCGAAAAAGCGTGGCTTTTTTGTCCGATTATTTAAGTGCTACCTGGTCCTAAAGGAAAGCTTAGGACCTGATGTTGGTGCCTGCTCGTTCCACAGTGACCATGAGAACAGAATCTGGTGCAAGATCCAGGAACGCACTGTTGCATATCAATGGCCCACACGAAGAGAGAGAGCATGAAAGAGGGAGAGAAAGAGCGACAACAAAAAGGGAGGAATAAAAGGGCCCCCACTGCCTGGCCGACACACACACACACACACACACACACACACACACACACTTGCAGAGCAGTGAAATATGACAGCCCCACGGTGAAGGAGGTGGGGGTGAGGGAAGCCATATTGTAACAATCTTATTCTGTGGTCATTAATCGTATCCTGCTGTTCCAGCCTCCCCGACTGTGTATGCTGAGCGTATGTCAAACACATTTCCCCTCTCTCGGCGGGCCCGCTCCCAGCCAGCTCTGCTCCCGCACAAAGACTCCGACCCTGAGAGCTCCCGAAGGCAGACAGGCCACATGATCTTCCCCTGGCCCTGGCTCCAGCAGCAATACACGGGCTGAGGCAGAGGCTGGGTCAGGCAGAGCCAACGGAGATAGAGGCAGAAGCACAGGCTGGGACGGTGTCAAGGACGGGGACGGGGAGAAAAGGTAGGGCAGAGTCAGGGACAGGGCCAGAGACCCTAAGCAGGAAAAATAGGAACATCTTGACCAATCAAAAAGGTCTTGATTGGTCAACTGATTGACATCATTATACATATGTAGTAGAAGCGAGCAAGGCATGAAAAAAGACGTGAAGAAAGGTATAAAATCAAATGGTGATGATGAGACAGGTATGCTACCTTACGTATGCTAGGCTAGGCTACAATACGTATGGAAAATCGAATAAACACATAACATTGCCTACCTAAAAAAAAATCAAATTCTGTGTCAAGGAATTCTGTGGCATTCTGGCCAATGTATAAAATACAAATACGGACTTTGTTAAAAGCAAAATGGTATGTCGCGACGTCACCTCACTGTCAGACACTTTGTTGTAATTTTGGCCTCTAAGCAGTAGCCAGTAGATCAGTTTGGTGCTGGCAGAGTGGAAGAGGCAGTACCGAGTGCCAGAATGAGCCCAAAGCTCCACAGTGGGCAGCAAGGGTATTCATGTTAAGGGTTGGATATCTGAACTTTAACCCAGGAGTACCTGAAGGCATTCATGCTCATGTGCACTACTCCTGCTGTACTGCACACTGACAATGCAGGCTAATCCGATACTGGACTTTTAACTGGGTTAAAGATTATATACAGCATGTGTCGAGCATAGCTGTTGCCAGGGGTTGCTCATGACTAGCTGATAAATGACGGGGGCTGTTATGGTATCGATTGGTCATTTTGTTTCTTATCTACTTTCTCAACAAAGCCTTGACATTCCACACTGACTTGAACCCAGTGCTTCGGCTAAAATGTATCTTCATTAGATTTTCAGCTCCACCAGCGCACAGTTTCAATGTTATTGTGTGCTGATTTCTAGGACAGGAGAACTCATCTTGGATGTCAGAGTCATTGGGTCACCCATATGACCTCTGTATGTTGCCCAGCTCTGGAAAAAAAAACGATTCAGTGAAGGGGTTCCGGAGGGGGAAACTTTCTCAGGCCTTTGGAAGTTTGTAGCACCACAGATAGGCTCTCTACAGACACGTACTGGGCATTTGGCAAGAGACATGGATCTTTCTCTCTCCCTCTCTCCCTCTCTCCCTCTCTCCTCTCTACCCCTCCATCCCTCCCTCATTCACCCCCGGCCCTCTGCCCGCAGTGAGCTTTCTCATTAGGGCAGCGATGATATAACCTCTTCTGTTTCAGCAGCTAGCTTCATTCGTCACGGTGAGTGACAGCTGACTGACGGGTGCCAGGCCGGGCGGGGCGCGGGGGGGGGGGGGGGGGCCAGGAGGGAGCTCTCTTAGCAGCGGCGCCGGGAACAAAACGACAGGATCAGCACTTTCTTTTCTTTTACGTGAACGGAAAACCGGGAGTTTTTCTTTTTGTTTTTCTCTCCTTGATCTCACAGGGAATAGGTGAATATGGGTGGTATGTTGAGTCAAAGCGTGGGATACCCCTGGCACGCCACAGTGACCTTCCCCTCGGGTGACTTCCACTGCTTACACTGCCACATCTTTGGCCCAGCTGGTCCTCTTTCACAGGAGCTACCAAAACAAACGCACCTCGAGACCTGAGACCTCAACACCAGCCCGCAATCCAAACACACGACTGAGCTGCGCCCGAGGAAGGAGAAGAATATATGGCTGCGGATAACACTATAATCAGACAGTGACGTCAACACGCACACACACACACACACGCGCACACACTCCGAAATCCCTCCAACAGCACTTGATGTGATCTGATTAGTCCTTCTCTGGATGACAGGTGGGGGGTGAGGGGGTGGTGGATGTCCTGACAGAGCCCCTTGACCCGCGATCCGACCGTGAGGATCGCCCATCAAAGCAGACAGGAGGAGGTGATTGATTGGCCTTTCTCTGCAGGGTTGGTAGGGTATCCTGGAGAGCCAGGCCCATCCATCAGAGCGCCCAGACCCAGAAGGAGCTGCTTCCAGATGGGCAGCATTGTTCCCGGGCCACCCTGACAGGCCTGGAGGACTCGTGGACATCACAGCCCTGCTGACAGTACCCCAAAGCAGACGGGAGGAGGTCTGCATCTGTGTCTGGGTTCTAGTCCCCGTCTGTCAGCAGGTCACTGGAACGCACGCACCACCCCTCCACCCCGACCTCAACCGCAACACCCCACAGCCGTTGCACAAGCAAACCGCTCTGCACGAGCACCCTGGTCGACAGCCCGCAAAGCCGATGTGGCCCAGGGCGAGTGTCTGGAGCACTAGCGGAGACCGGGAGAACAAGATCCAGACAGCTGAGATGGGCAGGGGCATCGATGGGGCCTGGGAGGGAGAGGGGGCGGTGGAGGGAGGGAGGGGAGGGGTCTGGCAGGGTCCCTGTGTCTTTCCAGAGCGCAGGCGGTGAAGCCCGATGGTGGCGCGAGGCCTAATTGCACGGTCCTAACCGAGGATAATGAGTTAATCCCCCCCCCATCCTCCCCCCCCCCCCCCACCCACACACACCCACACGCAAACACGTCCGGTCATCCATGAGCAGCGGCAGGTCGCCCAGAGCAGTAATTACGCTGCAGCTCGTTAGCCGAGAGAGAGGGGAGCTGGACAAGGTGGGAGGCAGAGCACCATCTCCTCCACCTAACACTCCAGCTCTGACGTCCGTCCGCGGCCCCCGCGCACTGGGGGTCAGCTCGACGGAGGGAACGGAGAGATCCAGCACTGGAGCCCACACCCACCCAGGGACGGCCAGGCCCACGCAGGAGCCAGGGAGCGGGACTGGGAGGACCCCCAAGCTGCCTGCCAGACCCTGGGCCCTGTTGAAAGATCCGGGGTTGTTTGAGGGGTGAGGGGAGGGGGAGAGGGAGTATGACCCCCCCCCCTCCCCCCCGGACGGTCTGTGGTAGACGTCATGCTGGTTGGCTCTGGGATGATCTCTTCCACATGGGCCTGGAGATGGTCAGCTTGTGTTTACAGGAGCTGGTCCCCAGAACGTGTCCTGTAGGGGTGGCTACGCCCATCGCTCAGGACCCCCCCCCCCCCCCCCCCCACACACACACACACACCCACCACACATGCACACCCACACAAAACCAACCCCCTCTGTAGTGCACAGTGGCACCACGCAGACCAGTTCCATTAGCCAAGAAAACGACTTGATCACACGTACACACACGCACACACACACACACATATACACACACACAGTCCTATAGATTACACCCGTCATATTTTCATAATCGGTGCAGGCAACTCAAGTCACGGCCGAGTCAACACATTTGCCTGGCAGCCCATGAAGAGGCCTGATTGTGAGGGCCACATTTCAAAAGGATATCTGCTATGTTTGCCTCACTTAAATTGGAGACTTTTGGGGCCGTTGCTGCAGAGTGGCACCTTTAGGGAATCGGAGCCTCTTTGACAGCACCGTACTGGGAGAAGGTGTCAGGTAGAATTAACATTGCAGCTTTCAGCTAGTAACTGTCAGCCCTGGGTTTGGCTCGCAAACAGCTCACCATGGTCCAAATCTCCTCGTTACTCACAGCTACTTGTGAAAGTGCCGGGCCGTGTTTAACCCTATTGGGCAATGATACTTTATTACAGACTCCCCCCCCCCCCCCACCACACAAACACACACACACACACGTCAAATTGAAGAGAGGTAAATAGAAGATTGAGTAAGATAGACCCTCCTGAAATGAGAAGATCTGCCATCTGTAAATTTGACTGAGCTCATTTCCCACGTCTCGCTCGTCGTGGCGAGCTTATCGTCTGATCTGAGAAGTGGGGTGAGGGCTCCTGGGGTCTCCCGCCGTGTCCGCAAGCAGGAAGAAACCCTAGAACCACCCCCCTCCTCTCCTCCTCTCCTCTCTCCTCCTCCTCGATAGCTTCTCCTCTATTAAAAACATCAATTCTCCCTGAGAGTATAAACCAAAGCTGGGATGTTTGGACAAGGGCTTTTCTCTCTATTGCCTACTTAAATAATCACTTCCCTCCTGGAATGAAAACAGATCCATTAGAGGACACTGGTATGTCTCTCTCCTGCCGCGGTGCCCCTCTGTTCCTGGGAGTTCAGGGCCGGGCTGAGGCGCTGGGCGCTGGGCTAGGCCGGCCGCTCAGCCCTGGCTGTTGACTCAGACCTGGAAGTGTAAGATGAACCGGGTCTGGTCCCTGCAGAGACGGACCTCGCCCCGGGCTAATGGCATCCAGCCCCTGACATTCTTTAAAGGTCTTTGGTTATTAAGGAAAACAAACAGGACCATCCAACTCACTCACACGCTGCACTAACTATACCGTTCCTGCCGGCGGTATCATGGGCTGCTGAAACGTCCCCTGATAGAAATGAAATCAGGTTATGGTAATCCGGTGAGTGTGATTGATGTTTTAACCCAGCGTGTGTGTAGGGAGGGACAGCCGGGGATATGGAGGGAGACAGGGCAGACAGCGTGAGAGTGGGAGAAACGTGTGTGTGTGTGTGCGTGTGTTTGGAGGGGAGGGGGTGTGCCTGCTTGTCTTACAGGCTTCATTTTTCCAACTGCACTCTGATGGCAGGCGTCAACACACACACACACACCATGGAATGAGGTCCTGGTAGATAGCAATGCACACACACACACACATGCAGGGCTGGCAATCTAGGCTGAGGTCCCGACCTTTGAGATCCCACTGGGGGAAGGGGGGATGGTGGGTCGTCATCCCATTAGAGAGAGCCCACGCACACCGTTTCCCCCGCTCCTACCAACCCACCCCTCCCCCCTCTCCCGCTCCTCCCCCGGCTCTCATCCGCCGCCCCGCCACACACCATTGCCCTGCTAAACGCTGACAATTGGTGACAAATGGACTGCACAGCACTCCGTGTGACAGTTGCCCTGGGAGACGGTGGTCGACGAGGGGGCGGAGGTGGGTGTCGAGTGGAGAGTGGAGGCAGGGGAGCACCGAGGCGCCTGGCACAGGTGGCTGAAAATCAATACAGATCCGGCCTCTGATTGGAGCTGACAGGGTTGGAGAATCGGAGTGTGGGAATCCATGGAGTGCCGCACGGCCCCATG